>NC_080783.1:89931366-90208866 GCF_028018385.1 Neofelis nebulosa
ACTTAAATTTTTGGTGGAACTCCTAAAATGTGTTTCACATTTGACTGCATTAAGTGGAGAAAATCCAAAGATAATTTAACGTTTTAAATGTATTCTTATATTTTTTTTCTGAAATTCAGTTATTATCTTTTATTGGAATACTGTGATAATCCCAGGAGTTATTTGGGAGATATGCCCCATTTTTTTGCTAATAAAATGCTTTGAGGGTGTTGTGCATTTGCAGAGGATGTTTCTTCTGACTTCTTGATCTTTAGGACTTAAAGGACCTGAGAGATCAAGTTACAAACCTGACATCTGTCACCAGAGAGGCATTGTGATTTATTCTATGTCACAGTGCTTTATCAAGGAAACATAAATGAAACATTAGTAATTTCACTCCCTTATATGTGTCCCTTCAATTAATACCTCTGTTCTTTGTAGTGATTTGCCCTATCCTTTCTTCTAGTCCTCATTTTTTTAAAACTTTATATAATTTGCCTCTTGTCCTATACTAAATCAGACAATGTGGTTACCAAGAGAAATAATGTAACTATTACGTAAAAAATAAATCAGAAATGAGATACAACTATCTAAGTACATATATGCATCATATGCACGTATGTATGTTGTATTCTCTGTGGTCAGGTATATGACTTATTTTCTTAGAGACTGAAGGTATACCGGGTTTTAGATTATTTTATTTATTTTGAAAGTTTTTACCCTTTAGAAGCTAACATTCAGATTTGGGGCACGAAGGGACTGGATTTTAGACTCAGAATCTGAGAGGTAGAATCCTAAAGGTCACTTGGAAAACTTACTGAACAATAAAGTATTGCCAAATTTCAGATTATCCAAATGCTTGGGGTGTTTTATCACTTTCCTGGTTAAATGTGTGATTCTGGTTAATACGTTCCTAAATTTATAGAAGAGAGATTAAAAAATGTGAAGTAACCTGTTATAGATTCAACAAGATTTGATGTTTTTCAAAACTAGATCTGATCATATCTTAGAATCTGCATTTTGATTTTATTCATTTTAACCATAACTTACACTGATGTTTGGTTTAAAGTCACTATTCATATCCACTGTACATCTTGTAAACATTAAACATTTATGCAAAGAAGAAAACATATTTTGGACAAATTTCCTGTTGATTCTTAAAACATAAACACATAAGTTTTCATTATCTTGTCAGGTAACAAGAGAAAACTCTGTTAGAAGTATTGATTAAAGGATGCCTTGGGCATTTTCACTTCTTTTGAGCACTTCCCCTTATATGTCAGAAAATCTGTTGAGTCACATCATGGATAGCTTTTGATACAGTCTTTTCTCTCTTCATATCAGTGATTGCCTCCTTTTTACTGCTGTCTTTGAATAATGTTTAGGCTCTGATCACATTTTGGGGGTTTAAAAATTTAAATTTATTCTATAATTTGTATCTTGAAGCACGTCTTTGGTAATCATAAAATTTAATGGAGATTTGTTCAGTTTTAGGATAATTTTGATTCATATTCCAATACCTCAGATGTATATACTCAAATGTAACCACACAAAGAAATAGCTTTTTAAGAAGCGAAAAGCAGGTAATCAGTGCCATATCAACCAGATCTGGTATGAGCCCACCACTTTCCCTACATGTTATTTATGAAGTAATATCAATTTATGTTGTCATTTGGGTAAATTACCAGTAGTAAACATGGCTGTCACTTGTAGTCTGCTCACTGGTTGCTACTGCTGGTCAGTCTGCCTGATTCTCTTTTCCCAGCTCAGCTACACACTAGAGAGAATTCTTATGGGCTCCAAAGTTGACTTACTCTTTCACCATTTTAAGAGTGAGGATGAATATTTTAGCCTCCAATGTAATTTGAAATATTGTGAAGATACGGCACAGGATATGTCTTTGACACTATCATGCAAAATTAATTTGCTCACATTTTACTATTCTAGCTAGTTGTGACTTGCCAAAAACTATACATTAATATAAACTTTTAACTTAACAATTTCATAGTTTTTAATAAAGGAAAAAATGCAAATCATTCTATAAAAGTTCTAGCAGTGTCATTAAAAATCCTTACTTTCTGACAATACCATCACTCATGTGATTCACTGGTTAAAATAGTATGAAAGTGCTCAGTAACATAATTTTGGGTATTCTGTAAAGTCCTAACTCTTAGGGATGATCCAGAATAGACCTTTGGGAAACATAACTGTTAGACAGGCCCAAGTCCCATAAGAAGAGCAGGTCCAATATGAGGTCTGATTTTAACTGCCATTCAAACCTTCTTATCAGTAGTGCAGTGCAGGGAACTGCTGTCCCCAGGAAGATAGCATGATGGATGAGAGCATCCTTTCCAATAGGTGAGAGGGCCTAAAAATGGAGGGCAAGGGCACGGAGCAAACTGCCCATGTGTGAGCCCCTTGACTCAGCCTTCAGGCTACCTGGGATTGGTACTTAAAATATTAAAAGATTTTTTGTATTCCAAGATTTTATTTAAATCCAAGTTAGTAGTAGAAGTTATTGATTCATCACTTACATATAAAACCCAGTGTTCATTACAGGTACCCTCCTTAATGCCCATCACCCATTTTAAAAGAAAAATGAAGGATAGACCTAAAGATGCATGACCAAAATCATTAGGTAAATCTTGCATGTTCTTCTCTGTAAAAAATAAATTAAATATTGACAGTGTTATAGAATTTAAAGTCTAAAAACTTTAGTTTTTAATTTTTTTTTAAGTTTATTTAATTATTATTGAGAGAGAGAGCACAAGCTGGGGAGAGGCAGAGAGAGACAGAATACGAAGCAGGATCCAAGTCTGAGCTGTCAGCACAGAGCCTGATGTGGGGCCTGAACCCACAGACCATGAGATCATGACCTGAGCCGAAGGCAGACATTTAACTTACTGAGCCACCCAAGCTCCCCCAAAGTTAAAAAAACTTTAAAGTATTGCTAACAGACACATGAAAAGTTGTTCAGTATCACTCATTATCAGGGAAATACAAATCAAGAGTACAATGAAATACCACCTCATACCTGTCAGACTGATTCAAATTAACAACACAGGAAACAACAGATGTTGGCAAGGATGCAGAGAAAGGGAACCCTCACTCTTGGTGGGAACACAAAATGGTACAGCCACTGTGGAAAACAGTATGCGGGCTTCTCAAACATTAAATAGAACTACTCTAAGACCCAGCAATTGCACTACTAGGTATTTGCCGAAAGGGTACAAAAATACAGGTTTGAAAGGGTATATGTACCCTGATGTTTATAGCAGTATTATCAATAATAGCTAAATTATAGAAAGAGCCCAAATGTCCATCGACTGGTGAATAGATAAAGAAGTTGTGGTATATATACACAATAAAATATTACTCAGGTATAAAAGAGAATAAAATCTTGCCATTTGCAATGACGTGGATGGAGCTAGAGTGTATTATACTAAGCTAAATAAGTTAAAGAAAGACAAATACCATATGGTTTCATTCATTTGTGGAATTTAAGAAAGAAAACAGGCAAACATAGGGGAAGGGACAAAAAGGACAAAGGGAGGCAAACCATAAGAGACTCTTAACCATAGATAACAAACTGAGGGTCCTCAGGGGGAGGTGGGCAAGGGATGGGTTAAATGGGTGATGGATAATAAGGAGAGCATTTGCTGTAATGAGCACTGGGTGTTATATGTAAGTGATGAATCACTAAATTCTACTCTTGAAACCAATATTACACTGTATGTTAACTAGAATTTAAATAAAAACTTGAAACAATAAAAAATGATAGTGTTATAGAATTTAAAGATAAAAAACTTCAAATGATTGAAATCTCCAACATTGTAAAATTATGCAGTAGTGACTAGTATGGAAACCAAATGCTAAAACAGTGGAAGTATTTAAAGACACATTTCTAATAAATACAAGGAAGTTTACCATACATAATGAAACAATTTATGAGAAATACTTAAACTTCAAGTTGAATACATCTATATACTAAAAACATAGGTATAGTAAAAGCAGCTTAAGTACATTCATGGATAGTAAATGAAAATAATATAGGAAATTGGTGATGGAATAAAGAATGGAGGGAGAGTTTGATGAAGTGAACTCTAAAGACCTGTTTTTTTATTAAGGAAATAATGGCCAGTTTTAGGCAAGCGTAACTTTTCAGAGTTTATTTTCTTACGGCTAAAATGATTGGATATAGTCAGTGTTTTGTTTTGTTTTAAGCTAGGAAAGATATTGTTATTATTCATATATCCTGTAAATAGTATTCAAAACTCCAAAAAAAAAAAAAACCACAGATAAATATTTGTGTAGTTAAATAACAGGTTAATAATTTGGCTGAAGAAGTTTGGACAGCCAAACACTAGCCTGCTCAGCCATCTTGGTAGCCTTGAGACAGAGCCTGCAGAGTACAAGTTGAAAATATTTATGGTCTCCCTCCCACCAAATAGAGACTATGATTGTAAGCCACTTGTTTTAAGGAGAAGAGCAGCCATTTGCTACAAAATGGCTTTGTCTCCAGCTGTCAAAAGAACAATATAAAAGAATGTGGGGCACAGATCTATCTCCATGTGTCAATTTCTTTGTATCAGTGAACTGATGGAGGTTTTTTTTTTCTTCTTTTTCTATTTTTTGATGTCTGTTAAATGAGCTCTTGTGGGTGATGGTTTTATAATTCCATGAATATTGTGCTGAGAGCTAAAATACCTGGTATTAAGCACATTATGTAAACTATGTGAATTGCTTTCACCATAAATGAAAGTCTTTTTCCTGGCAATTGTATTCTTTGATTACTACTACCTTTTGCCATTTCTTTTGTTTTTCCAATCAGTCTAGATTATTTTCTTTTTCCAATCAGTCTATATTATCTGATCATCTTATGACACTTTGCTGAATTGACTACTCCTTTGAATTAGCAAGTTACCTCTTTTTAGAATCTTTTTCTATGCTAATTCTATGTTTGTCTATGTTTAAATTTTTTGTTGTTATAGATATTTAAGGGTTAGGAAAGGAGGTCTTTGGATTTAATAGAGTAAAATTTCATTTTGAATTCTAATTCTTCACTGTTGTCGATTTTCAGAGAATTCTTGTGTTTTGTGCTTTGTTTTTTTTTTTTTTCCTTAGAATTCACTCCTCGAAACATTTATAACTGTATGATATCCATGAACTGATTTTATTGAGATGTTTTGTTTGTTTGTTTTTACTTTCACTTTGTGATGTTGACATCTCTAAAAGGCAAACTTAGATCTTAATATCCTACTTGGTTCTCTGTATTCAGAAAAGGCCTTTCTGGGGCGCCTGGGTGGCGCAGTCGGTTAAGCGTCCGACTTCAGCCAGGTCACGATCTCGCGGTCTGTGAGTTCGAGCCCCGCGTCAGGCTCTGGGCTGATGGCTCGGAGCCTGGAGCCTGTTTCCGATTCTGTGTCTCCCTCTCTCTCTGCCCCTCCCCCGTTCATGCTCTGTCTCTCTCTGTCCCAAAAATAAATAAAAAACGTTGAAAAAAAAAATTAAAAAAAAAAAAAAAACTTTAAAAAAAAAAAAAAAAAAAAAGAAAAGGCCTTTCTGTTTAAAGTATACACGCGTTACTTTGCGTATAATGAATACAAATGGTCTTTCACCATATGATTCTCCTTGCCTTTCAGTCCCTGTACAGTATTCATTTAAAAAATATTAAAAGTTTGGGTGTCCTATGTCCTCAAGAAGTTTATGTCACTATATTTGTATACTGCTTCCTCTGTGCCTTTTGTCGAAGACAGGGGTGGAGTTCTGGTCCCATTAGCAAAGGAGATACGATTTAAGCCAAGCATAGTCAGTAACATCTTACCTATTGAGTGTTTTTATACCTTTCCTAGAATTTCCAACTTGTGAGCCACTGACTCAATTTATATGCAAAAGTGGAAGATGCATTAGCAGCAAATGGCACTGCGACTCTGGCAAGTACTACTGTTCACTGTATTGCACTGATTTGATTGGGGGCCTGACTGTTGGTGAGACATAGTTCATAAGAGAAGCTTGCAGAGCCAACAAAATGGCTAAGACAAGTAGTAAGAGGGCACCTGGCACTTCAGCGGGGATTAGCATTAAGAGTAATGGAGGTCAACATCTGTCCCATGGGGCAATGAAGAGATTTGTGTTCAGACATTATGCTGGACATCGTCTAATTCGACAGATGTGAAGTAAAGGGGATAATTGAGGATATGACCTGGACAATTTGAGTTCCCCAAAGCATTTATGTAAAGTGCTCTGTACTCTCAGGACATAGGAGTTTATAAATTATTATGGAATTATCCAAATGGTCTCATTTCTGCCACCTTGCTATTTATGTACAAATGATGTTTTTTTTTCTTATACTCAATTGTATCCCTTTGCTGAATTATACCGAACACAGGTAAATGAATTATGTATAAATCATACATTCTCAGCCACTGATTTCAATTTAATCTATTTCCACTTCACATTTCTCTCACCTCCCTCCTGCAATGGTTGTTAATAAAGAATATAAATCATTGCTAATGATAGTGACAATTTCCCAGTATAAATACACACTTATCAGTTAGTAGGGGAAGGGGAGGAAGTAGTCACTCTTCATGTTGGAGAATGGAGAAGAAAGGTCTGAATTAAAGATATGGTTATACACTGTGGGGTGTAGAGAGATTGTGGGTCTGAACAGTTTTCCACAATAATTATATCACCAGCTGTATCATTTCATGAAATTCCTGCACTCATCATTGTCCTCTCATTTTATAATTATTTCATGTCGCATAGATTTGTTGTCAATGGTGAGTGTTTTCTGAGTGAAATGATAAATTTTAAAATCCAAGTCAAGGATTTCTTTTTCCCTCTTTGGTTAGTAGTTGATGTGAAAGCACAAGGGAAGCAATGTCAAAATGAAAATAGTTCCCCCACTATCCATGGGAAAGTTGATCATTGATTCCTTTATCAAAAACAAAAGAATGCTCTATATACAAAAAAGAAACGTTAGAGATTTTGGAAGAAAAATTTTCTTCCTGGGTCAGTTTTCACTCCCTTGATGTTGGTGCTTCTTTCCAGATGATGACTGTGGGGACGGCAGTGATGAAGTTGGCTGTGTTCACTCTTGCTTTGATAATCAGTTCAGGTGTTCCAATGGCAGATGTATCCCAGGCCACTGGGCCTGTGATGGTGACAATGACTGTGGAGACTTCAGTGATGAAACCCAAACCAATTGTACCAGAGAAGGTCAGTAATTTTGTGACTCTATGAACTATCATTTTAAATTGATAAATATATATTATATTTATAATATATTATATATTTATATATATATAATATATATTTGAACATATATATTATATATTTATAAATATATAATATATATATGTATTTGAATATTTCAGAATGGATATTATATTTTACTCAGCAGTTAAAAACATGTATATTTGGAACAGTGTAAAATAATTTACAGATCACTTTCACTCTTTTATTCGTCTGGTTTCTCATTTTAATACCTCCTTATACTCCGATACCTTCTGTGGTTTTGCTTCCTACTTTCATTAGATGCTTTAGTTACTACGACTTTAATTCTCTCCAACTTCTAAATTGCCAAACCCCAAACCCATCTCCAAGGAAAACAAACAAGCATACTAAACAAAGAAACAAGAAAGACATAATTTTTATTTTATTTGAACACCAAATTTGTTTCCTTAAGGCTTGAAATAACCTCCTATTGATTGTTGATTCATTCCAACTGAATAACTCCTAGAATGCAAGCTGCAAGAAGGAAACTTGACAACAGGTCACAGCATATCCACGGGCAGCCATACCCTGTCATTTGCATGCGTTACTTTGCAAAATTTGGTCATCCATAGGGCATGTTAACAAATTAGAAATCATGTTGGAAATATCATAGGAAAAAATCATTAGGCTGCCAAACATTCATACAATCAGTAACATTTTTTTTTTAAGTAGAAGTTTTCTTTCTGCTTAAGAATTTGGAAGAATTTGTCATTCACTCGTTCATTTATTCTACTAATATTTATTGAAGACTTTCTATGTGCCAGTCACTATGCTTGTAGAAAAAGATAGATAAAAGGATAAAGATATGTGGTCCCCATTCAGCATTTAAAATCTAGCAGGCAAACAGAGAATAAAATGATCTATTTAATGAGTTGGGTATTGGAGTGGGAGGCATATATTGAATGACAATAAGAAAGGAATCATTTTCAAAGTGTTTTCAAGGGCATATATTTGTCTTCTGCAACATTTAATAACTTAGAAAATTTCTATAGTTTTTTTCCTCTGATGTGATTCCTTTTGTCTTTTTTGTTTGTTTGTTTCCTGTCTGTGTCCATCCCTCCCTCTCCTCTTTCCCTTTTTCTTTCTCCTTCCCTTCCTCATTCTCTCTCTCCCCCACCCCTTTCTTTATCTATATCTCATTCTTGTGTCAGTTTCTCTCTTATTTCAGTTTGTCCACTAATACATATGAACTAGAGCTTTATTCATCAACAACCTTGCATGGAAACAGAAATGCTGTAAAAAAATACCTTTTTTCCCTTATTTCTTTCTATATTGGAAGCATTCATCTTGGGTGTGGTTGGTATGTCATTACTAAGTTACACTATGAATATAAACTGCATTTCCCCCCACCTCACAGATGTCTTTATAGGCTCCTCATGAGGTGTACATCTGTGGCCTGCTGGCACTGCCCCCAATATGCTGTGAAAGATAAATTTCCCCCAAGTTAATTTACTTTCATCTCAGAAGTGAGATCCTATCCCTCTTTCCTATGTTTATTTGTCCCTAAATTAAAATAATTATTGCACATTAAGAAGTTTTTGAGAGCTTGCTTTAGCTTCATGAGTATCCAGAGCAAGTGATACACAACCCATTGTAGCCTCACTAGGTAGTTTCTCAGGTTTGGAGTATAATAGAATCGGTGACTATTGAATGTTAATGACCTTCACTTCTAGAGCACCTCACTTTCACTTATATATTACTCTAAAGAATATACTGTCAACGTGAACATCGTGCATTTCTTATATGATTATGGTAATACACTAAGGAAATGATCCAGATAATCTACATGATTCTTGGACATGTTTCAAGCACAGAATGAGGAGAACATCCTGAACTAATTTATATTTATCAGATTATAAATTCCCTAATCAAATACTCCACTTGGTGAATACAAGTTGCAGGAACTGAAGAAAGGGAACAGTCTAGGATGACTTTGCTATAAGACAGAGTATTTCAGAGGACATTTACATATTTTTATCCATCATTATTTTATATATTCTGATACAGAAGTTGTAAAATAATCATGGCACATAGAATTGTTAAAGCTGATCAGGAAAGTCATTTTGCACATGCAGGTTTTGTGAGACCATTGCCAAGGTAAAGTAGAAATTTGATGCAATTAGTCATATAATTTAGTCTCAAAACCTGCTGTGGAAGAAAGAGCAGGGGATTCTGGCTTGAGTTTCAGGACTGGCTGTCAAAACTGATCAAATCCACCGTATAATTGCTCAGCACTTTGCTGTACATTGCCTGGGTTAAAAGAGCATATGGTCTAGTTTCTCTCAACTTAAATTGATTTCAAAAGGGCAAAAACACTCTTGAATTCACTTTTAATTGTAAAGAAGCAGAAGAAACCAGGAAATGGAACATTCCATATATAACCCCCATATTTAGAAAATTTCTGCATTTATGTTCAATGCATATTCTCTCTGAGGAATTTCTATAGTGATCATTTTTTTCATCATTAGTATGATTAATATATGGGGAAAGTATTAATTGCTAATCCCTTTCTAGATTATACTTCTCTCCTTCCCCCTCATGTTGTGATGGTCTTTCCTCTCACTTCCAAGCTCACATACTAGGCACACAATGTGCAATATCTTTGAAAAGCACTGTCTGTACACACACACACACACACACACACACACACACACACAGGGTCTACGAGCAAGAGTAGAATAGAAAGACAATCCATAGCAGACTGATTTCCTTCCTTTGTCTCATTGCCTGTTTATCATTAATTTAGCTCTGATTTGTTTTTGGTTGTGACAGCTTTGGTTGGTACATATTTCTATAGTGAACCATTAGTAAAGCTACTGGGTGTATAGTTTTTTTCCAAGTGAAAGAATAGTTTGTTTTTCGAGTGGAAGAATTTGGTAGAAGGGAACACCCTCTAGAGCCTTAGGTCTGGCCATTTAATAAGTATCAAAAGGTTTTGTAAAGAAATGTTTTTACCTGTAAAAACATCAAGAATAAAGTTAAAATGAGACTTTGGTCTTTTCTTGCAAGTGTTTAGCTCTCTGGATATAATGTAAAAAAAAAAAAAAACAGAGGAAGAGAGAGAGACAGACAGATTCTGGACAAATGCATCTATAAAATACCAAATGTATACAATTAATCTTATCTCATTGTTGACAGTTTAATTCATTTGAATTATGTATGCTTTCATTCTTCTACTCTTAAGGGGAATAGTCACAGCCATATTTCCCCCAAGGAATAAAGCATTTCTAAAGTAAAGATATGCATTTTTGGGGGGATTATCTTTAGACAGCTATTCATCAGGTCAATTTCCATGCATAAATTGTTGTAAATATATATACCGAATAATTTCAGCATGGATTTGATGGATAATGGAATAGGTTTCTCTAGAATTGATTTTGTCTCAATTTTGCAAAGTAAAGAAATCATTTGACCCTAATTTATGGTGATTGTCCTTTAACTTTCTGTATGGCTGTCGAAAAAAGGGAGCATTTACAGCCAGCTGTACTAAGTGAATAGTCTGGGTGACGATAGAACATATGTGATCTCTCATTTACATCACAAATACAAATGAAATGCAAATTTAAAATTAAGCATGCATTGACCTTCAGTTTTTATTTATTATGAATTATCTTTAACAAGTTCTCAAATCCATTAAATGCATAACGTTATTAATATTATTTCTACAAATAGTCATATTCTTCTGTTTTAACTGTTTAACTTTCCTTCTTCTTTGGAAACTTTCACATTTCTTTTGGGGTTTGTATTCATTTATTTATTCATTCATTCATTCATTCATTCATTTTACCTACTACTTCCCTGTTCACAGATTTAAGAAGGAATCTAGGATAATTTCATTTTATCTTTGTAATTACATAGTCAAGTACAGTATTTGATACACAATGAATGCTAAATAATGATTGAGTGAAAGAGTTTATTTCTTCACTACAAAATTTGATTATACCCTCAGAATCCAACCCTTATTTGTTTTATATTATATATCTAATAACTTTTTCTGTTCCTTTGACTTACTCCCAGATCCTGGAGTTTATGTTTACAATGATGCACAAGAAAGACTAGCTGTACTGATCTATTCATGTACATCTCCTTAATAAAGTAAAGTCATTTTCATTTATCAGAAAAATACTGGCATGTTCAACCCATGATTCAATAAAATAAAATAGACAGGACATCTCCCTTATCTTTTATTATTGTTTATTTATTTTTAATTTCTGTCCAAAACAGAGTAAATTCCAGAAAGATAGGAAAAGTTAGTCTGTTTTTTTGTTTGTTTCTGGCATCTATTATTTGTTAGTAAATGCCAGTGAAGAGATTCCATTAGTAATAATTTAGTAGGGGCAGGGGGAGGAGTTAGTATATATTAACACTATATATATATATATATATATATATATATATATATATATATATAGTGTTATATATAAAAATATATATTAGTATATATATTTGTATATATTAACAGTAATTGCCAGGCATTTTACATTTGTTATTGCATTTAATCCTCACAATAAAGATTACTCAGAGGTTAAGATGTTTGCCTAGGATTACACAGCTGGAGTTTCAAATAAAGATTTCTGTTTTCTATTCTTCCATCCAGCTCCCTGCTTCTGCAGCTGTGCAATATAACCTACCCCTGCCCTTTTTTCTAACTCTTAATGCATTAACATTTATATGATCTCCCAATAATTACAATATTTTTCTCAAGTGCATTCTCATTTTTTACTTTAAGAGAAAAGAAAGAACTTTCTACTTGTTACAGGTCATTATAATGAAATATTCCAAAGGACACTAGAAGGAACGTGGACCATTATATTAAATAAGCTCAGTAAATCTGCCTCTTTTGTTTGTTTGTTTCTGTTCTCCTTTCACTTCCACAATTCATCTTGATAAACTGGATTCTAAAGCTTTGTCATTAGAATAGCTGTGGACTTTCCCACAAAGGCAATTTCTTCAGTTGCCCAAAGAATATGTTAGTCTGCCATAAAAATTTCACCTCATAGATTTAAAAAATATTTTAAACTGGAAGAAAATGAAAAGATCATTTAGCTCAGTTATTTTATAGTGCAGATGAGGAAATGGGCTCATCTCCATAAAATTATTCTTCTGTGTATGTAACAGTAACAAAAACATTGCTGCTTCCTGGAAGGAGCTGATAATGTTCTGTGTTAGAGATTTGAGACTGAGAACTTTGTTCCATAAAGACATTTCTAGAAGAGGTTTTGGATTCAAGTGATTATGCTGAATTCTTTGTGGAAAATTCAGAAAGGTCAGACGGTACAGCCAACCAAAAAGGGATAGCATCCTCCCTAGGGACATTGAATCCACTCCAATCAGTGCCGGTATGAAAACTTGACTTGTGACTCAAGATTTGGGTTACATGTTTAAGCATTGAGAGAATGGAAATTAAAACCAATATTTCCTGAATTCCAGTCCATGTATTATCCATATCAGCTGAACCCATCATCATGTTTTTAGCAGCACAATTTCCTAACCACATAGAAAACAAGGTACCAGGATGCCTCAGTTTGTTAAACAACCAACCCGTGATTTTGGCTAAAGTCACGATTTCACAGTTTGTGAGATCTAGCCCTGTGTCAATAGTGTGGAGACTGCTTGGTCTTCTCTCTCTCCCTCTCTTCCCCTTCCTCGCTTGTGCTAGCTTGCTCGCTCTCTCCCTCTCTCAAAGTAAATAAATAAACATTAAAAAATCCAAGATAATAATAAATACTATACACAATCATACTCAATCATCTGTTTGTCTTTCTCTTATAAAGATATTCTGAAGATATTTTCAATTACTTTTTACTGAAACACACAATAAAAAATTCTATTATTTCTCAGTCACTGAATTTTCTTGACAATCAAATATTGTCTTTGAATTTGAGGAAATTAGCAAATTGTGTACTCAGAAAAATCATATAATCCTTTCTTCTAATGGTTTTTAATTATTCTTCTTTAATGAAAATACAGATGGTTTTCTGAAAAATACAATTAAATGCAAATTTGAACTTTATCTACTTTTAGAGAGGTATAATATCTACTTGCAATGAGATACAAATTGTCTGGGTAATTTTATTCACTGACAGATTTATTTATTTTCCTTGGGAAATGTTAATACTGAGATATCAAAATAATGTTAATTATTAATGGATTTTATCCATAGGAAACTCTTTTTGTTTTCTGGGACAAAATAGCTCTTTAAAGGTCAATGTCACCTCAATACTATAAATAACTTTTACATCAATAGCAAGAAGACCCAAGGTTTTTGAATCAACTAATAACAAGGCCTGTTTTGAGAATCCATAATGTTTCTGGCAATGTGATTATCAGGACAATTAAAAAGAATTAGATAAATATAATTTTAAAAATAAAATATTTAAAAAATGGTTCATAAAATAGGAAGAAGTGAATTATCTTTATTTAACTATACAGAAATTAATAATAGATCCACACTTCTTCTTAGATAAATTTAGCTCTTGTATTAAGATAGTAATTATGCATTTTGACACCAAATACAGTAATATCTCTTGTTTTTTTAAAAGATACAATTAATAACAAAAGTCAACATGTAATGAAAAGACTTAATTTTAATGAAGAACCTCAGCTTGTTTCTTCCTCCTTTAATAGAGCCAAAAAATAAGGGCAAAAGTGAATTAATTTCCATAGTCTAAATTCTGCTCCCTTATTCTTGGGTTGTGGTTAATGATCAGTGAAATGGTAGGACTTCAGGCATTTAGCAGAAAATAGAAAAAAGAAAACAGAAAAGAGACAAAGGACATGGATAATATACAATGTAATAAATTCACCTCTCAGTAATTGAGTATTGCCATTCTTTTGTGAAAGTAAAGAAATAAGCAATAGGATAGAACTTGTTTTTTTTCCTGTAGAAATAGTTGTTAGTTAGCTTCTTTCAGAACCTATTTAAACTGTCAGCCTTTATTCCTTTGTTTAAGTGAACTATCAATTGAATTTGCACTTAGATATTATATTCCTGCAATGTGATGAGCAGATTTATTCACTTTTTGTTGGAGAATTTGTTTTTGAGTTGGTATTCATGTACATGTTGATTTCCCAAAGAAAATTAATTGGCATTATTTGAATCTAAAACCTTTCCACAAATAACTTTGGTGCATAAGAGCATCCACTTAAACTACCATGACCTTCCTGGTAGGAATAGGCTATTCCTGGCACAGAGTAGTCACTGGTTTCAGAATCTTCCAGCACAGCATTTTGTTATTGTCAATATGTATGCACTTAAATGAGATGTTCTATGAATCATATCCATAATTTATACCACTTTACAATAGGAGCTGGAAAATATTTTGTATAAAACGTCAGATAGTAAATATTTTAGATTTTTCCCATTACAACTACCCAGCTCCATTGTTTAGGCACAAAAGAAGCCATAAGAGTATATGTCTACAAATGATTCTGTCTGTGTTCCAATAAAACTTTATTTACAAAAACCAGTAGTGGACAAGAATTGGTCTGCAGGTCATAGCTTGCTGACCCCTCATTTAAAAAATATACAGTAAAGGAGCTACAATCTCAAATAATCCTTTATGTGCATGTTTCATAGAATCAATCTTAGACAAAGGCAAAAGATAATGGGGAGGAAAAAAAGGCCAAAGAAAGAAAAGCCATTAAAAATTTCTAAGTAATATTCTCAGGCTCTTCCTCAAACATACACCTTATATGTATATGTTCATACACATACTTTCTTATCAGAGTGTTCTGCATTATTTTAAAATATCAAATCAAATAATGTAATCTTTTTATATTTGTGCCCAGTAAATATTTGACACCTGTTGTGAGCTAAGCTTATTGCGAAGCTAAGAAGTAAATTCCAAATGTAAAATATCTATATTGCAACCTGTTTTAGTTAATAGTATCTAACATATCTATTAAGGTGATTGGCTAATTTGAACAGTATTTGGAAAAACAGACTTCTCAATTACATAGCCAATTCAACAGATTGATACATTGTGTACAGTAATATTTAGATGCTGTAGACATGTATCATTCTCATAATATATTAAATTCTAAATAGAATGCTCATGGTGGAGTTTCAAATATCAAAACTTAACTTTAATGAACTAAAAACAATGTTTTACTTGTTTTACATAGATTTAACTTCTATACTTTAACTTACTGGGGGATATTTAGTATAACCGCATTACAATTTTGCTTCAACATTTGTTTTGTGTCTATATATCTATGTATTTTTAACACCAAAATCGTTTTAATATTACATAATTGAATTTGTGCTTAGGTGTCTACACATTCTCTTCCATTTCCTTTCCTTCAGCTTTTGTCACTGACCCAAAGAGTAAACATTAAAGATTTGGAATATGGTCTCTTCTTTTTTTTTTTAAATTTTTTTTTCAACGTTTTTTTTTTAATTTATTTTTGGGACAGAGAGAGACAGAGCATGAACGGGGGAGGGGCAGAGAGAGAGGGAGACACAGAATCGGAAACAGGCTCCAGGCTCCGAGCCATCAGCCCAGAGCCTGACGCGGGGCTCGAACTCACGGACCGCGAGATCGTGACCTGGCTGAAGTCGGACGCTTAACCGACTGCGCCACCCAGGCGCCCCGGTCTCTTCTTTATTATTAAAATTTCCATTAAATCCCAGGTACCAATAAATGGTTTTCATAGTCCCATCCAACTTCTTTTCAGGATAGTCTCCAGTGGAGGCCACATACAGTTTGTTAGTATTGAAAGTAAAACACAAAAACCATGCCCTGGAAGTGTGCTGAGGTGGGAGGAAGAGAGGGGTGGTCAGATTAATAACCAAATGATATAGCATCTGTAATCTAGATAACATGGAGGCCATCATCAAGGTCCAATAGGATGAGAACAAATTGAAGAAGGAAGCCCTGGGCTTGACTTCATTATTTGTTCACAGCAGAAATTACAGTGCTATCTGGCAGGCAGTAGCCCCTAGGGAATGCATCTCACATAACATGGAGAAGATCAGAACAGTGTATCCCACCACCCCCAACACAAGTTCCAGATAGGCTAGAAGGTAGGTTTTAATAAGCAACCCTCCCCTAAGGGTCTATAGAAACCAAGGACATCCTAACCTACTAATGGGATGTTAAGGGTCTCCTGAGGCAGAAGTGGGCCAAGGTTAGGTCCACACCCTGTTGGAAAGTGAAATGAAACTATTGACATGCTGCCAAACCAATTCTCAGTAGTTTCAGGGCAAGTGAAGACTATCTAGGAACCTTCAGCAAACAGCTGCCTTAGGTAAAGGAATTATTAATACACAGTTATTCAAGCTAGGAACTGAGCAGGGACTGACACATGGTGATTGTAGGTAATGCAGGAAGCTACGTGCACATGCAACACATAGTGCTTTTTACTTTTCAAAGCATTTTACAATGAATGACAAGTTAATGTATAAACTCCATTAAAACAATACAAAGTTTTGTTTTCCTCCCTAGATTGGTCTCACAATTTAAATAATTCATTATATTTGCAACACCATTATTAGCTATTTTCTCAGGGGGCTTTAACATTTCTTTAAAAAAAAAACAGTACATTTTTTCAGCCCTGTTTTTCATGTCTTTTTAACTTTAGGATGAAAAAAATTCCTTTCTGTCTCTCTACAGTTGCTAGTCTTCTAACTCCAAGTATTTAGTCACACTGAATTCATTTAAATATTGGGATAAATTCCACTGTCAGTTGCCACATTTCCTTCAGGGCTCTGCATTTATTTATTTATTAGATTCCCCAAATTGTATGCTTGGTTTAAATAGCTTTGGGGCAAAAATACAATAAAATTGCATTAGTTAAAAATATAACCAGCATCAGCAACATGAAAACATAACAGTAAAACAGCATGAGCATATATATACAAACATAGTCATCATTTTAACACTCCACTGGGACAAGCCATATTACAAAGATAGATTGTGTGCCAAGCCCTGAAGCTTAAGCAGCTAGGGCTCTGGGGAACCACACAGCCCTGGAACTCAGGTTGGAATGGCTATCACAGGCTCCTCAGAGATATGCAGCTCTCCATCCAGGGGAAAATCAACAACTGTTAACAGAAGCAAATTTCATTTGGCAAGAAGGTTAGGGGGAAATAAAACTCCACAATTTTTTTTCTGTGTGTGTGTTTTTTTTTTTTTTTTTTTGGCAGAGAACATCATTTCTAAACATCAACACATGCCCAATCATAACAGCCATTAAAAATAAGTCTGGGGTATTTTTATTTATGTCAGGGAATTGGATGAGACCTGGAAAAGGAAAGAAAATAAAACTGTGTGTGTATATATATGTGTAATAATCTACTTGACTTTAGTATAAACTTTGAGCTAACGTAATTATATATTGTATTATATATGTAATTGTATCATACACACACACACACACACATACCCCCTTGTAAATTTAAAGAATCTTAGATTTTTTTCTTTTTCTATTTATTGTCTAAATGCTTCACCAAGTGATCTATAAATAATAATGTGTATCTGAGCATATCAGGATCTAGCTGGAGGTCTTTCTGTAATTCCCAGTAGCCTTCAGACTTAAATCCAAGCCATTCAGCAAAGCATACAGGGCCATTCAAAGTCTAGACCTTGCCGACCTGTCTAGTTTTCTGTTTCTCCCCTCCTCCATCAAAGACTACAGAATTTTAGGAATGATGCTGACTTTGTTCAGAATATCCCATTCTACTTCTCCCCCTGCCCCTTACTGTCTCTTAATCATGAACAGAACTCATTTCTTTTCCTCTGTCATAAGAATTCTTCATCTGAAGTTCCCAAGTCCAAGTTAGTTTTCTCCTCTGCATGCTCTCATGGTGTTCTCTCCTACTATAGCACTTAGGACATTGCTTTGTAACTGCCTATGTTGCCTGCTTCCTTATATACCCATTCTTTTATGATCTTTCCAAGGCAGCAACAATATCTTCCATTTGGCCACCTGAACTGCAAAAGCCACTTACCTGGTTTCCCTTTTTCCACATAAGCCTCATAATCTCTCTCTCTCTCTCTCTCTCTCTCTCTCTCTCTCTCTCTCTGCCTCTATTTTTTTGCTTTCCACACAGCAGCCAGTGAAAGATTTTAATAGTGTAGATTACATTACATCATCACCATTCCTCTGTTGTATAATCTCCAGTAGATAGCTACATACTGAACTGATCTTGCCATGGATGTTGATAAAGCCGTGCAACATCTAGCCCCTGCTCATTTTAGCCACCCTTGTTCACTTCCTTCTCTTTCTGTAAAAACAAACAGTTTCCTGCTTTGTAATCTTTGCATTTGTTATTTCCTCTAACTATCCTCTTTACTCTAACTTGCATGGCTAGCTCTTCCCCTTCATTTTGGTCTCTTCTGAAATATCACCTTTTCAGAGAGACTTCCATAATCACCCTTGTCAAGACGTTCCCTATACCCAAGTCACTCTTTACAGCAGTCATCAAAGATATTTACTATATATTTTCACCTCTTCCTTTTCCTGGGCACACAGCAAGAATGTACTTCTTGGAAACTTTGTGACTGGTTGGAACCAACTTGATATGCCTCACCCCCTTCCTCTATAGCATTACTTTGATCCATTTTCTTCACAACATTTACTACAACCTAATCTAATTTATGTATTTGTGTAACTATTAATTAAGTGCCTGTGCTCCTCTTCCCTCATGTTAGCTCTGTGAGAACAGTAAAGTCTCTCTCTTATGGACTGTTCTATCCTAGTACTTGGAAAAATACCTGGTAATTTGCAATAAATGTGTTGAAAGAGCAAATGAAGGAGTGATTGAGGCCGGTATTCTCATTTAAAAAATTATGAAACCAATTTGGTAGATCTCTGCCACTAAGATGTGTGATTGTGGGGAACAATGCTCAAAGTTTTTGATTCCTTGCATCTTTCTTCTTTCCTGATTGGCAACCAATTGAAGAAACAATTCTAAGAAGGCTAGACTACATCATTGGACTTGTAATTTATTGATATTTTCATAAAATATGAAATTTTGCCATGATCTCGCAACAGAATAAAATGAATAGTATATTTTATTAGAGAAGAAATAGGCTGAACAACAGTATTTAAAAAAAAAAAAGTAGGGGTGCCTGGGCATCTCAGTCGGTTGAGCGTCGGGCTTCGGCTCAGGTCATGATCTTGCGGTCCATGAGTTCGAGCCCCGTGTCGGGCTCTATGCTGACAGCTGGGAGCCTGTATCCTGCTTTGGATTTTGTGTCTCTCTTTCTCTCTGCTCCTCCCTCGCTTGCACTCTGTCTCTCTCTCTCTCTCAAAAATAAACATTAAAAAAATTAAAAAAACAACAAAAGTAAATGAATTTATAGGCACTTCATAATTATTGTATGGGCTAATTATTTCTTCTTTTACCTATTCTTAAGCTCTACAAGAGAAAGGACTTGTAAGAAAGTAGTAATGGTACAGTGGTAAAGAAAGCAGCCTCTAAAGTTTATTTATGTGGGTTCAAATCTCATCTCTGCTGCTTATCTGTATAACTTCAGACATACTTATTGTGGTTTTTGTTTCTGTGAAATGAGGTGCTCTCAAAGCAGTTTTGTTTATTTTTAATCAAAATCAAAAAGAACAGATGAGTGATCCTTTTTTCACTGGGTTTTAATCCATTCTAATATGATTAATTTGAAGCATAAGCAAAATCAAATGCCATATAAACTACTATTTACATGCAAGGTATACAGAATGGGAATTAAAATTAAAAACAGAAAAGTGTGTAATTGGTCTTATGGAGTTTGCCATGAGTCAAGAAAAGCTCTGAATCCCTTCCACAGGGGAAAAGATGCATAACAACATAAAGCACCATGTATAATTTCTGAGATCTTATAAATCCCTAAAGCTTATCCATGGATTTCCTGAATCTACAAACACCAAAATAAGAGACCCTATCCTAGATAGGTTTTGTTTTTAATTGAGTCTTAAAGAACATTATGGACATTAATAGATGAAATATAAACAGGAAGGCAGCCCAGATTGGGAGGAATTACCTGATCAGGAGGGGGAGGTAGACATTAGTGACATGTGTGTAAGCATTATTAAGGGGATAATTGTTTCACCTTTTAGATTTGAATGTTTATAATGATATATTGTATCTCCTTCTCCAGGTAATACTATCATTTTAAACTTACTACAATTAGGTGGTTTCTGGTGCCACTTACTAGATAGTATACTCCCCCTTAGAGGTTTAGACATGGATAGTTTAGGAAGAAAAAAAAGCCTCAGGGAAATAACACATTTGTATTCAGATTTATAAGATAAATGTTTATTTAGAATAAGAAAACAGATGAGTGGATTCATTCATGAAGTACAAATAGATAAACCAAATAATACCAAGCAAAGCAAAGAAAATGCAAATGGAAATGGGAAAAAAAAACAAAAACCAAAAAACAAAAGACCTCAGACAATTAGCAACACACTCTCTCCCTTTCATAGATTACATTTTGATTTGTGTGACCACAATTTATTTCCAGCTCTAAATGACATTGAGCTAAAAAGCTGAGATTCTATATGTAAAATTCCCATAGTGTTGGATCACAAATATCCCCTTCTCCCAAAGCAACAATTGGCCTTTTGCAAGTCTCTTTTTTGAATCAGATTAATATATATACATTTCTCAGTTTACATAAATCTTCTTGAGAATTTCCCATTACGTCATTGAGTTAATGGCCTAACCAGACTCTAAAGAAGTAGATATTTAAAACCAAATCTGAAACATGTTCAAAAGAATCAAAGCATTACTTTTACAATAATTAATTAAATATAGAATTCCATTCATTATTATTGACATTTTTGAGGCAATATTGCATATGAAGAAATACAAGATGGGAAGAGGAATAGAAATGTGTTGTAGAATTTGGTAATATACTATTTAATTTTATTTAAACTAATGAAGTGTTTCCTCAGTTAGGCACTTTTAAATGTAAACTATGTTATTTCTTCTCAAAATGTCTTCCTATTTCACTTTTCTATTTCTTTATTTACTTAGCATGCTTATTGTTTCCAGAAATAATCTAAATGATAACCTGGAAAGATGAAAGATTATGAAGACAAAGGACTTTTTTTTAAAAGGCAGAAAAAGGATTAGCAATGTAAATAAATCTGAGGTTGAGATTGATCCAAATAAATTCATATATGAAAAATGTTTCATAAATTCTGCTCTAAATTCTATGTAGCTATTGCAAGGAGAGAAACGTGATGAGTTTCAGGATTTTTCATGAATATCCATAAAAAGGACTTACAAAGAAGGAAAACTAATTTGCACAAGAGAATAAAATTAGTGCTAATATTGAAGCAAGAGTGAAATAAAATTTCCCTTACGGGTTCTCACAAGTAGATTCAAAATCAAAAGAAAATATAATTTGCAATTGCCCTACTGTCCACCTACCTCCACCAAGGAAAAAGTCCACAAGGCAAAATACAATAAAAATGTGTATCTTCATCACTTCATCATAGTAGGAAGCTGTTAATACATATAATGTTGACATTATGCATGTACCTATATTAATACATGTAATGTATTAATACATTAATACATGTATACATGTAATTATATGAGCTGCCAGTCTCCAACTCTTATTTTACAGAATGTAGAAAAATCAATATACCATACCTTCCATTATTAAGTATTTGGAATCACTGTGTGACAACTACTTGAAATACAACTTTTATACGTCATTGGCTGAGTTCAGACTATAGGTTATAAGATTCAGCTGAGCCAAAGTTTGTGTTTTTTTTTGTTTTCAAGTAAGTTTAAGTCATAAGTAAAAGAACCAAAGGCTGTTTCACTGCTGCATCAAAGTTGGCCTCTTCACCATAGAATCATTTAAAGAGCTGAATAGCTCTTGGGACATCATTTGATTTGTCTCCTTTGCTCTTCTTGAATATTGAAATCACATAGGATTCTCAAGTTACCTTTAAAAAGACCTCAAGTTCGAACACTTCACAGTATCTTGTTTATGAGACCTGTCCCTGCATTCTTTACCAATATAGTTGTTAAGCCCTACCGTTAAATGTGCACTCCACAGATATCAAATTAGGTATGGTGGGAGTTTGCTGTATCACATTCCATATATATCTTCCAAATGTGCAGAGACTCTGCCATTTTTATTGTGCGTATGCAAGGAAACGTTTTGTTTAATCATGAAGACTCTAGATACCCAAAGTCAGAATGATTTGCATGACAGGAAAAATAGAAAAAGTCTCATTTTGGAAAGGACTTCAAAGCCATCCTAAACTCAGTCTTCTCTGTAAGTTAGGTGTGATGAGTATAAGTGTTCTTTGCAGTGGTTACTTTTGAAAAGAAGTCTTACAGGTTTTCTGTTACTTGGAACAGCTATTTTCTACCAAAAGTGCTTCTTTATTCCTGCTTCAGTGGGGCTCATTTTATATGTTTTTCTCATTGTTGTTCATTTTTTCAACATTGCTGCTCCAGAAATACTTAAAAAGTAGAGGTAACTCTATTTTGTGCATCTGCATACTATTGTATCACCTGACATATAATTTTTGAAAGTCTTTACATAGAGACTTTATATCATAGAAAATAACGGTGTAACAACTAAATTTTGTAGTTAAAATAATTATTTACAGATACCCAATTTATACCTCACAACAACCCTGCAGGCTTCACTTTCTGGATAAATACATAGTAGTCTAAAAAGATAAACTAACTGCCTTGGTGATATAAATGGCATTGTTATCTTTGACCTCAAGTGAATTTAATGTTAACTCATAACCGCATGATTCCGACCAAACCATCTTATTACGTAAGTGATAATTCACCTGAAACTTTTTCAAATTTATCATAATAATATAGATTAATTGCTATTATAGATCTATTGTAGATTAATTGCTGAATATAGCTGTATGAAATACACATGTATTACATTAAAACTTCAGTGTAAAAAAATTTATACTAAAATCTATTTTACAACAGAATGTAGAGATACTGGTTAATATGATATCTCATAATATTAGATATTAATGAAAATTTAAAATACTGCTGATTATAGTCACATTCAATTGTTACACTGTTAAACATCCATATAGCCAACATTTATGGTTCCTTATTCTTGCTTAAGCTTACCTGGAGAATTTAACCTATGTTTTTAGTCAACAGGTTTTGAGGAATACTGTTATCTGGGAGCTGTTGAATTATTAATTGATAAATTGAACTTGAATGCATAGTACCTCATTAAATTCTTATGTGTCTCTGTTCTAATTCTAGAAGTGAAATCTTATGTCCTAAAGACTTTGTTATTTAGAGTTTTTTGTATGTGTTTTTTTCAAAATTTTAAATGTTATTCTTCAAAGATATTATTAGTCAGAAAGTATTTATTTTTTGGTTATTTACCTCTTACTAGTCTAAAGGAAGTTGTCTAAAGAAATGTCAAAAGAGGAACCAACGGTCTTAACATTTAGTGTAGAGTGTGAAATATTTTCCTTTAATATGCCATAGAGAAAAACCCTTTCAAGATTTCATTCTTGAGTTTCTAATAAAAATCACAACAGAATATCTACATATTATCCCACTTGCTCTTCCTTTTTTCTAATGTATGTGGCACTTTCAGGAATTCTGTGGGAGGCAAGAAACATCATTTCCTCTAATTATTCATGTTCCTAAAATGAAATTGAAAATATCAGAGAGTATTACAGCTATTAAACAACTAACGTGAAAATACATTGTCTCTGGCATCGTAATACCTGAAAAGAAGAAAAAATGAAAACAAATACCATCGAGGAAAATAATTTCTTTCCTATCTTCTCCCTGTTGCCTCTCTCTCCCTCATTTCAATTTAAGAGATTCGCTCTCCTCCTGGTTGTAATGGGAATGAATTTCAGTGCCACCCTGATGGAAATTGCATTCCTGATCTGTGGCGCTGCGATGGGGAAAAAGATTGCGAAGATGGTAGTGACGAAAAAGGCTGCAACGGTGCTTTACGACTGTGTGATCACAAAACCAAGTTTTCCTGTCGGAGTACAGGTAAGCAGAATACTGGTTCAGCTTATTCCTTGGGCGTCCTGGAGGTAGAATCCTTTTGGCCTATCCTCAATGTATATCTTACCTTCATAAAAAGTGTTCTTGTATCTCCAGTATGTTTGCTCACATTCTATATGTAATAATAGCTAACATTTATTCAGAACTATCTATGGGTCTAGCACAGCTCTAAAAAAATGTGTTCTTCATGAACTCATTTCATCATCCCAGTTCACAGTGAGAAAACTGCAGCCCAGACAAGTTTTTAACATGCTCAAGTTAAAAAAAATATGTCAAAAGAGTCAGCGTGGCAGAATCGGTATTTGCAACCAAGCAATGAAGATGCAGAGTCTGGGGTTTCAGGCTTCTGAAGGAGACAAACCCACAGACAGTATTCCTCTTTTTACAGATAAATCCTCAACATAAAATTTGATGAAGATGAATAGAATGGAAAAGCAAAATTATATACATTTATTTTCAACTACAGTAGATTCCTAAATTTAATTGTACCGTTGCTAAATTTCAGTGAGACAAAGGTAATGACTTCCATTCAAATCTTTGATTTGTTTTGAAAGTCACTGAAACTTTTATTGATTTTTATGATATTATTTTATTATTATGACTTTTCCATTTTGTTTTCCTATATATAGTAGGTTCTACCTGACACAATAAACTAACTTATTAATTTTCCCCTCTATACTAGATGATGAGTTGAAATTTAGAGAAAAAATATATTACAATTAACTGTTGTGGTATAATTCATGAAATGGGTTATATCATCAACAAAATAATCCATGGAAAGAATTCCATATTATGGGATATATATTATAGAATCATCTCTGGGATGATGTGAAATTGCTTTTTGAATTGCCTAATCTCTGGATGATTCATTTTGTTCCCTATTATGTATTTCAACCAAAAGGCAGAAATGAAAAGTTATCATAGCTGTGGGTAAGAGAACACTCTGGAAACCATATGACTATGGGCATTTGAAGATATAAAAATATATGGTGTTTCTTTTTTTGGACACACCTCCTGGTTACAATTAAGCATTCAAATAAGAAATAAAGAGATAAATGTAAGCTAACATGGGCATAGAGAAATAAATACTCCTGAGGCTCATTGTTAATGAGGGAGTTGTGTTTTCAAAATGGTTACTTTTCTAACAATATTTTTAACAATTATATGACTCTTTTCATTTGTTAAAGTAAGTATTTTAATTTTGGGCTTATTGGTTAAAAACTGTGACTTTAAGTTTAGAAATTATCTTTTTGGAGCACACTATATTGATTGAAAATTAATAGATGAATAACTTGTTAAACAATAATGTAGGGAGGAAGAACCTTTTCCTATACCCATATTGGATTCATTGGCTTGGACCCTATAAATTAGACTGGCCAAGGATAGATTAATAATAAAACAAAACCAGAACAAGTTTATTTACACATATATCATACATGCATGTGGGAAAACTCAGTGATGAGTGACTGACTCCACAGGATGGTTACAACTTGGGCTTACATAGAAGTTTAGCAAATAACAGTAAATTTGTAGAAAAATGATGAAATAAATGAAAAGGATTTTGAGTTTATAGGGATGGCAAATTGTAAGCAGGTAAATGTATGGGAGAACTAACAGAAGACAAGGCTAGTTAATAAAGGGTGTGCATGTCCATTTTGGCACTGATTTTTCTATTTCCTTCATGCTATGCTATTTCCTTCATGCTTCCTATTTCTATTTTCCTTCTAGGGAAGTGTATACTTCCCTAGAAAAGGATTTATACCAGTCCTCATTTCTCAGAAGTTTATGCTTATAATCAGATAAGGGAGGCTATAGCAATGCTTCTTTCTACATCTCTTGGATCTCAGATGCCTTCACTCAAAATAACGCTTCTGTTAAAATGGCATATTTTGGGGGTAGTATATTTTGATCCCATACACTGGATATCTTTGGAGAATTGAATTCTGAGAGACAATTTTATGCATGTTGTCTTGGGATTTGGATTATCCCATTAATAATGTTTTTAATCAAATGTAAATAAATGTACGAAATACTTATAAACCAAAATTTAATGAGAAAAAGCAGAACTGAAATAAAATTTATGTTGAATTATCAAAGTATAATATATACTGAAATATAGTATAGCATGGCAAATATATACAGTTGATAATACTGTATTGTATAACTGAAATTTGTTAAAAGGGTAGAACTTAAGTGTCCAAACACACCCACACACACAAATAATAAATAATTGTAAAAATTAAAGCAAAATGTGAAAGGTAGTAATTTAAGCATTAATTTATTTCTAATTTAATCTGTGGCTTAAACATAGTAAACCAAAATTTATTCAAACTATTTAAGGAGTCCTAACACAATTATATTTGCATATTTATGAATATTACATATATTAAAGAGAACTTTAAACATAAGCATTGGATTAAAAATGTGTACATGTCTATAATATTTTTGATATTTTTAAAATTTACCTTAATTAAATCATTAGCTTTACAAGCTAATATACCTTTAAACTACCCAAGACGCTGAATTCAGGGTCCATATTTATTTTTCAAAGACTTCTAAATGCTAGCTTAAACATTTAAAAGTTTTCAAGGTAATCTATTAACATTTGGTGGTTACAGTGGCTTTTCTTTTATACATAAATTGCCGTATATTAGAGTAAAAATGTAAGCAGATTAATGTTACTTTATTCTTATAAAGAAGAGAATGTGAGCTAAATTAAAAGTGCAATATAGTCATTAATATTGAAGAGCTTCTAATTTCAAAGGACCTATTTTTTTTAATGTTTTATTTATTTTTGAGAGAGAGAGAGAGACAGAGTATGAGTGGGGGAGGGGCAGATAACTAGAGGGAGACAGAACCGAAAGCAGTCTCCAGGATCTAAGCTGTCAGCACAGAGCCCGACTCAGGGCTTGAACCCACGAACTGTGAGACAATGACCTGTGTTCA
The DNA here is from genome assembly GCF_028018385.1 of Neofelis nebulosa. NCBI lineage: Eukaryota > Metazoa > Chordata > Mammalia > Carnivora > Felidae > Neofelis > Neofelis nebulosa. Next base: position 89,958,557 of record NC_080783.1, read on the forward strand.
AGTTGGAGTCTTAACTGACTGAGCCACCCACGAGCTCCTCAAAGGACCTATCTTCTCTAAGAACTACACTCTTCCATATTTGGTCCCTCACACCAAGACCAATAAGTTGCGGTTATATTATAGTTAAGCAATCTGGTGGGGAAATTTCATATCTACCTCTTATGGGAAAGAAACTCAGAAATGCGTTCTTCACATTGGAAAAAAGAAAAATATGTGATATTATACAATGATGTCGAAGTTTGGGGGATAAGAGGCCCTTTGGTGGTTAGTAAATTTAACCCAAACCTTTCACTTCTAGAAATCCATGTAAGGAACAGCAGAATTGTATAAAGATAAATACAAAAAGATTTTCAATGCAACATTTTGTTTTAATACCTCCCAAACTAGAAATAATGCAATCCCCATCATTAGGGACACTACTTAATAACTATAGTGCATTCACACAATGAACTACTCAAATGTCATTAAGAAGACGTAAGAAAAAATTTCCTAAGGATGGAATTTTAAGTTCACACTTTGAATCCTTTCTCTGATGTTAAAAATACATAGAGATGATGGTAAAATATAATAGAAGAAAATGAGAGAGATTTGGTCGTATTAACAAAATACATCTCTGATGAATTGAAATAAAATATAACAGCAAATGGTGGGCTGGATTGAAGCCGGATGCCTGATTGGATTGGATATGGAGACCAGTAGAGATGCACAGGTTAGGTTTAACAGGAAATGAAGTTGGGGACTGGAGCTAGGCTCACTGATGAAAAAAAAAAAAAAAAAAGAATCAGAATAGGACTCCCTTACTTTTGAAAGAAGGGGAAAAAATACTGCTGGTTGCTTCCTAGGATGGTTACTTAACTGAAGTTTTGTGCCTAGAGAGATGGAAGGCAATCAAGCCAATCCTCTTGCTAGCTCAGAGACTGAAAGTGATAAAAAGACAAATACAAGATGGATTTGTGAACCAAGAGTATGGGTTGTTATGGAGTGGGCTGAAGTAGAAACAGCAACACCTGTACAGAGTGATAGATAAACACATAAAGTCAGAGAGAAAATTGAGAATTCCTACCCAAGGTGAGATTGAAAAAAAATTATAAAATCCATGAAGAAAACAATCTCTAATAAACCCAGCCATCAAAAATCAATCATGAAATGAATTTACTCAAGATTAAATGAAAACGAGATGTCTAAATGACATATCTAAAAAAAAGGGGGTTTAAAAGAAGTATGTTTAAGATCCTCAAAGAGAAAAAAAAATGGAAAAGAATATCCCTAAAGTGAACAAGAATATACCTATATTTGATTATATATAGGTGTATGATATATTGAAGTAGATATGATTAGAATAATTGTAACAGAAAAAGGTGGAAAATGGTACCTATTAGACTTGAGAATGAAATATGTCAACACGGAAATTTTAAAAAATTCTAGGATGGACATAAAGGAAACAAATTGAAAAATAATAATGTACATTTTACCCAGAAAGCATTACAGAAAAAGAGAAAATAAATTAAGAAAGAGCAGTTAAGATATATGTTGAAAGGGCGCTTGGGTGAGTTAGTTAATTGTCCAACTTCAGCTCAGGTCATGGTCTCACAGGCTCCTGGGTTCGAGCCCCAAGCTGGAGCCTGCTGTGGATTCTGTCTCTCTCTGCCCCTCCCCCCGCTCTCTTTCTGAAAAATAAACATTAAAAAATAAATCAAAAAGAAAGGCTACAACAGATACAAGAAAGTCCATGAGACAATATAGGTATTAACAGACACACACACACACACACACACACACACACACACACACACACACAGAATAAGTTTTAGCTAAAGTGAAGAACTTGATTCCTCATAAAGAAGTACATTCAGCCTTCTGAGTAAAATTAACAAACTTAACCCAAACTTCTAGAAGTCATTTTGAAATTGGATATCATCAGTTACTGAAGCTACCAGAAAGAATATTAAATTACCTAAGAAAATAGGTAATGCCACAAGAAATGCCACAAGAAAATAGAATAATAGATGCTGAGGGAAAAACACTTTCAAGCTATTATTCTACACCCAGGTAAAATATTATTGAAGATAATTCAGACATACAAAGTATACTGTATTTTTCCACATTTTTCCACGATTCTCACTAGGAAAATTATTAAGGCAATAAAAATATAGGTATTAGTGAGAAAACGAAGGGATAAGTTTAGGGACCAGAATAAAATATTGCTGAGACTAACCACAGCAACAACAAAACAAAACCAAAAAATTTAATTATAAAAATACAATCTTTAATAAATATTTTGAAATGTAAGTATCTTACAGGAAATAATACATTATAAACTTTTATACAGCAAAAATTACAGAAAATACAATGAGAAAACAATATTAGGAACAAATTGTATTCATTTATTCTAACCATTAAAAATCAAATGGAAAAAAATAAGAATTTAGATCTAAGAATGCCTAGAGCAAATTAATAAAAATATAACACTTTTCTTAGAAGTAAAAAAAATATACTTTCTTTTACAAGGCATATGAAAGATTTTTTGAAATGAGCATTTAGTGTCACAAACATTTAGTGTCACAAACACCTTCAGTAAATTCCAAGAAGTAGAAATTATGCAGCCAGAATTTCCTGATCTAGTAATTATGAAGAGTAAACAGCCCTTCCATTTGGAAATTTAATAATAAAATAAGACACTTTTTTATCTTAATTCTAGAAGGAATCAAACTGGAATTGTAGAACTTTTAAAAAATAAAGATCTGTATATATCAGAACATATGGAATATAAATAAAGCATTGCTCAAGGAAAAATTCATAACTTTGTACATTTATATGCAAGTGTCCCAAAACTCAGTGAATTTTTAGCCTTTAACAACTTCAGAAGTATAAAGTTATAAAATCATCGAAAACATCATCTGAAACTTTATTTTTAACATATAGCTAGTTTTGTGAATCTTGAATAATGAATGTTTAAGTCCGTTTCTTGTAGCTTCTAGCAGTTTGCTGAACAACAGGAGCTGAAACAAAAAAATAGTAATGCTAAAAGGTTATATTCTAAATTTGCAAAATTACATGTAACGTAAAACTCAATTTACAAAAGTATAATAGATTTAGATAAACTTTCAAATAATTTTTATGCTTACAACATTTGTATTTCTAAAGTTATTAAAGGTTAAAACTGCTCTAAGACTTTGAGACACATATATTTACATTAAAAAATAAAAATAAAAAAATATTTTTAACAATATGTAAGAGACAGTATTCACCAATTTCCTTATGTTTTGTTGTTTCTCTACTCTCTTGCAGTTAGGTTGGGGCTAGGTGACTAGTTCTAACCAATGGACTGTATCACTTCCATGCTAAGGCAGTTAAGCTAAAGTGAGCACCCTCCTGCTCTTTTGCTTCCTATCCTAGTGACCTTTTAAATTATGAGTCTAAAGAGAAAATATGCAGATTTTAGTTGGTTACTGTAGCAAGCTCATCCTAACTAATGCAATAACTAACTCAAGAAGTTAGGACATACCAACAACACAAACCAAAAGAAAAGAGAAAAACAGATCAAATTTAAATTTAGAAAAGAGAAACAAAAAACAACATAATTTGATAATGCAAGCCCTAAGTTTTTGAAAGAGTAACCAAAATTGCTAATACAGTAACTGACCTAATAAAGAAAACACACTGAAAATTCAGTCCATAAATGAGAACTGGAAAATAATCAGAAACGCTGAAAAATCATACCAATTAAAGAAACTAGGCAGTGTTTCAGAAATGAAATTTAAAACTTATGTTAATAAAATTGTATATTCAGAAAATATACATTTCCAAAATTTTGTCTAGAAAGGAAAATCGGGTAATTTATTTTATTACAATAGGAAAAATAATCAAGATCTGCCCCCTTCTCATCATTCTTCCAAAAGCTCCATGTGCAGTTGAATAGTTCTACCAGATATTTCTTTTTTTCTAATTTTCAAAATGTTTTTATTTATTTTTGAGACAGAGACAGAGCAGGAGCAGGGGAGGGGCAGAAAGAGGGAGACACAGAATCTGAAGCAGGCTCCAGGCTCTGAGCTGTCAGCACAGAGCCCGACGCGGGGCTCAAACCCATGGACTGTGAGATCATGACCAGAGCTGAAGTCGGAGGCTTAACTGATTGAGCCACCCAGGTGCCCCTACCAAATGTTTCAAGGGACATTGTTCCAATGCTGTTTCATCTCCTCCAGAGCATTTAAAAGAAATAAAAGCTTTTAAGTTATTCTTTTTAGCAACATAGTATTGGTTTTACAACTCCCCAAAGTTATAAAAAGTACCTCCCTACACACAAAAATTACAGACCCTTACTACCACCATTCTAGATAAAGCATGAGCAAATCCAACAGTACATTAAGTGAATAATTGTCCACACACACAAAAAAAAATCTTCCTTTTTAAAAGCAAAAATGGTCTCAAAGTGACGAAGGCAGTTAATATAGAATAAATAGGGGAAATATTTGAAATACAGATCATAACTAATTACATACCCCGATTCTTTGGTATCATTTTTAAAAAGACCAACTACTATAAAAGTTGGCAAAATTCAAAAAAGTATAAAAGGCTCTTAGACAAGTGAAGAGACAATCACCCTCACCCATCAGAGAGTCAGATCTATATTGGGACTGGATGTTTTTTCAAAAGCAGATTGGTGATTATTAACAAAACCAATAATATCCTATGTTGGTGAGAATAGATGAAGTAGACACTGATGTCAGTGAATATTGATGAACCTCTATGGAAAGTAATTTGGTAATATATCTAGGTTTTAAAATGTGAGTACAGTTTCACTCACAATGCCACCTCTAAGACTTTATCCTACAAATACACTTAATTCACTGGAGGAGTGACATGTACAAAGATATTCATTTAGATGCTATTTTTTAAATATTTAATAAGGGGTTTAATAAGCTTAAGTCAGTAATTACCTGCATACCAAATAATTGACAATTTACAGAACATATTCTCCATACACAAAAGTCAAATTAGAAATAAACACTCAAAAGACTAGAAAGCCATGAGTCTGAAAACTAAAATTACACTTCAAAATAATCAACAGATTAATAAAGAAATCTTAATACGTATATGTAGGTATTTAGAACTGAATGACATGGGATATACTGTACAATTAAATTTGTGTGAAAACTTTTTTCAGCAGACTCAATTTTTAGAAAAGTTTTATGTTCACAGCAAAAGTGAGAGGAAAGAACACATACCCCATGTCGTATATAACCCCTGTTATATGTGCCCCATATACCTCCTGTTATTCCTACACATACAGCTTCCTTTACTAACAGTATCCCACAACAGAATGGCTTATTACAGTCGATGAACCTGCATTCCTACACTGACACATAATTATCACCCAAAGTCCATAATTTACATTAGGATTTGGTCTTGGTGTTGTACAAACTGTGGATTTTGACAAATGTGCAATGATGTGCCATGTGTCCCCAAGGTATCATACAGAATGGTTTCGCTGCCCTAATAATCCTCTGTATTCTGCCTGTTTACACTCCCTTTACCCCAACCCCAGGCAACCACTGATATTTTTACTGCCTCTGTAGTTTTACTGTTGCTAAATATGATGTAGTTGGGATCATTAGCATATATCCTTTTCAGCCTGGCTTTTTCTTCTTTCACTAAGTAACATGCATTTAATTTTCCTCCATGTCTCTTCATGACTTGAGAGCTCATTTGTTTTTAGCAATGAATAAATTACATTTTCTGGATATACCACAATTTTTTAATCCATTCATCTGCTTTTGAAAGATAGCTTGGTTGCTCCATGTTTTGGCAATTATGATATAAACATGTGCATATAGGTTTTTGTGAAGACATTGCATGGAGCATGGTTGCTGGATCATATGGTAAAAGTGGGTTTTGTTTTGTAAGAAACCGCCATTCTGCCTTCTACAGTGGCTGTACAATTTTGCCTTCCCACCAGTAATGAATGAGGAGTTCCTGTTGCTCCAGATCCTCACCAGTATTTGCTGTGTTTTGGATTTTCACCATTTTAATTGTAGCAGGATTCTTGCACAGAGAGTCATAATACCTAGGCTTCTCTTTCCGGGAAGCAACTTTATTCGTGCTGGTATGGCTCCGTTGGGTTCGTACAGAAGAACTGAGCCCCGAACACCACGTGGCATAGTTTTTTTGTTTTTTTAATGTATTTTCTATTTCTTTGTCTCCCATATATGGTATCACATAAACCTGCAGTCTGATTACGTGATCTCATGTTACAAGGTCATGAGGGATGTTGTCACGTACGTGTATAGCCAGGTTGCCTTGAGGTTTTTTTTTTTTTTTTTTTCTTTCCTTAGGGCGCGGACTTACCACATAATAGGTATATAGTAATATTTCCCTGTTGTTTTAATTTGTATTTCCTTAATGATATATGATTTTGATCATCTTTTATATTGCTATTTCACTAAATTGTTTCTAATAACTCAATGTTACAAAAAACCTAAATAAGCCAAAATAGGGCACTAGATGCAAACATTATGGTATATCCATATAGTAGACTATCTTGCAGCAACTTCAAAGATGGGAAATCACTGTGATCCGTGGACATGGACATTTCTGGTGATTAAGTGTCAAGTAAAAAGTAAAGGAAAACAATAGGGGGCATAGTATGTAACTTTTTTTTTATAGAACAGAAGTATATTTTTAAAAATAAAGCATATTTGTAGAAGAATTCGTAAGAACTTCTCAATATTTGTCTCTGAATTGGGGGAATGGATGACTAGAGAAAACAAGTGAGACAGTTTATACTTGTACAGTCTCCTCTTACGATTGACTGTCTTTAAATTGGGGGCTGACCCATATAACTGTTGCTCTAGATTCCACTGGAAAAAGCAACATATGTTTTCAAGTCAAGCCCCAGGGCAGTGTTAAGAGTTGAGGATTAAATGCTCTTTAGCAAAAGTATGTAACAAAACTCACTGGCACACATGGGGATTTAACTCTGACATTGGTTTCATAAAGGGCTTGCTTTGTGCTGATCCTCTGTGTAATGAAAATCCTCTGGGAGGCTTCTGTGAATGGCAAAGTATTACTCTTTTCCACGATTACATTGTTTTGTTTTCCTTCCCCATTGTTGTCTCAGTAGAAACAAAGTGAAATGGTTAATTTAATCATTATTTAAAAGCAATCTGAATAATTAGGACCAAACATTTCCTACAGTGGAATAGTGTTTTTATTGAAATTATATGATGAATTGCATATGCAGAATTTCTAAATACAGCACTTTCCTCTCTATCCCCCATATATAGCCAACCTTATAGAATTGTTTTATTTATTTTTGATGAAAAAAATGTGGTGAGCTCTCCACTGTCTATGTGTTATAGAGCTAGTAAAATACTTAGCATATTGCTTCTTATGAAACTTAGATAATTCTCTTTTGATTCTCCCAGTGACAGTTTTTTTTTTTTATTTTTTTTTCAACGTTTTTTATTTATTTTTGGACAGAGAGAGACAGAGCATGAACGGGGGAGGGGCAGAGAGAGAGGGAGACACAGAATCGGAAGCAGGCTCCAGGCTCCGAGCCATCAGCCCAGAGCCTGACGCGGGGCTCGAACTCACGGACCGCGAGATGGTGACCTGGCTGAAGTCGGACGCTTAACCGACTGCGCCACCCAGGCGCCCCTCCCAGTGACAGTTTTAAACATGTTGCTGTATGCTATCTATTTTTTCTCTTCAATCCTATATGTGAAGAAGAAAATATTTTTGCTCAGAGGACTTTTCTTTATTAATTTTTATTCCTCTCTATAAAATGCCTAGTCCAATAACCTCAGAATCATTTTTATTAATTTTATTAAAATTTCCTATCTTCCTCCTTCTCTTCATCAAATAATCTTTTGTGGTGTACCTAGTTGTCTTACTTATCATTCAATCATTCATTCACCTTTTGCAATCTAACACCCTATCTCAACCTTTGATGGAAATTGTTGTTTCGGTGGTCACCGGGGGTGATTTCACAGTCCATACTCTTCTGTGTCTCGAGTCCTCCTCTTCCATTCAGTAACGTGAGTTCAGATAAATTGCCAAACCTCTAAGTTTCAATTTTCTAATATGTAAAATGATGATGTTGATAATGATATAATAATAATAATAATAGTAATAATAATTAGAATAGAACATACAGTAAGTGCCTATTACACAATATGATCTTGATGAATGATACTTTGATTATTTTTTTTAAGATTGTTAAATATATTTTTAAGTATTCTCTACACCCACTGAGGGGCTTGAACCCACAACCCTGAGATCAGGGTCACCTGCTTCACTGACTGAGCTAGTCAGGTACCCCAACCTTTGACTAATACTGCACTTTGATCTCTTTCTCTGTAACACTTGACCTTTTTCTGCAGGGTCAAAATGTCCTGTCCTTGAAACCTTTTCTTATGAAGTCTTATAGTGGATTGTCCTTTATTCACTTACCATTTATATTCTCTTTTTTTTAGTTCACTTTTCCATGCCTGCCTCTTAGATTTAAGTTAAAAAATACTTCTTGAATGCCTAAAATGTTTCAGAAATTGTGGAGATTTTTCTCTTAATTTCTTTGTTTTGCTCCTTCTCATCTTTCTGCAAAGAAGGTATCCACAGCAATCTCTTTCTGTTCCCAAAGTTTTAACTATCACTTCTAGATAAATGTCTCCCAAATCTCCATCACTGGAAATCACTCCATGCTTTAAACCTGTTGTTTTCCTATGCTATGCTGCACATCTCACTTTTTCTCTGAAGTCAGAAATTTTTCCGCATTTCTCTATTTTTTTTTTTTTTTTTTAGAAATATCTTCAGGGCCTCTGGGTGGCTCAGTCAGTTAAGCATCTGACTCTTGATTTCGGCTCAGGTTGTGATCTCATGGTTCGTGGGTTTGAGCCCTACATCTGGTTCTGTGCTAAGAGAGTGAGGCCTGCTTGGGATTCTCTCTCCCTCTCCTTCTTTCTCTGTTCCTCCCCTGCTTGTGCTTTCTCTCTCTCTCTCTCTCTCTCTCTCTCTCTCTCTCTCTCTATCTCTCTATCTCTCTCTCTCTCTCCCAAAATAAATAAATATATAGATAGATAAATTAATAAAATAAACTTTTAAAAAATTTTTAAATTTTTAAAAATTTTAAAAATTTAAAAATTGCAACTAAAAACCTAAACTTTAAACATCCTTCAAGCCTCTTCAAATTCTCCAATCTTCTAGGATAAAAAAAGAAACGTCTTCAATTTCCTAAACATTTGGAATTAAAACAGAAAGTACCTTTTGACATTCTAACTTGTAATCATTTTTTCAGGTCCTATTGAATCTACCTCTACAATTTCTCTACCATCACCCATTCCACTCTTTCCACTCACCTATCATAGTGTATGATAAGCCTTTATTATCTGTCACTTAGACCACTGTGTGGCCTACTCTGTCTTTCCCTGACAATAATTAGCTTCAATCCATTCTACACAGAGCTTTGGCTCCCTCTTACCTCATAAACTGACCTGAGTACATACTTTCTCAAAATCTTTCAGTGGTCCTCCATTTTTATAAGAATATGAGACACTTTGTGAATTAACCATCAACATTTCATAAACTGTGACTTCAAACTACCTTATTATTGCTTCTGGAGCAAGTCCCGCCCTTTCTTGACTTTATGAATTTACATAGGAATTGCATGTTATGTGTGGATTAGATTCAGCAAATAAAGCTAAAACACCCTGTATTCAAAATGGCCATTGAAAATCAACTATTATACTCAGTATATGTGGTTCTGTGTATATAGTTCTGATAAAAATCTGTACATACAACTGTGCTATTAAGAAAATAACTTTAAGGGGGCGCCTGGGTGGCGCAGTCGGTTAAGCGTCCGACTTCAGCCAGGTCACGATCTCGCGGTCCGTGAGTTCGAGCCCCGCGTCAGGCTCTGGGCTGATGGCTCAGAGCCTGGAGCCTGTTTCCGATTCTGTGTCTCCCTCTCTCTCTGCCCCTCCCCCGTTCATGCTCTGTCTCTCTCTCTGTCCCAAAAATAATAAAAATAAAAAAAAAAAGAAAAAAAAAAAAGAAAATAACTTTTAGTATAAAGTAAAGAATATATATGCAAAATTGTTTACAGTGTTTTCCCTCATAAATGGAAAGAAGACCAAATTAAGAAAGAATTGATTTACCTCCACCCCCATGCCCTGACATATTCCTGTTGAGTAGCAAGAGTAATCAGTGTGCTATTAAATTATCTCTCTTTCTGCTTTACTTTTTGTTTTGCAGAGTGTATATATTTGAACATTAAAACTGTACACTTGAGGCAGCTGTCTATATGAATTGTTTTTCTGCTTCCATATGTAATATTCACTGCCACACTTCAAAACCTTTCCCAATAACACCTCAGTAAATCTTTTTTTTTTTCAAACTAGTCCTATATATTTTCTGTTTCTGAAATTCCATCTCACTCTCTGATTGCTATATGGCTGTTCTTATTCTGTTTTTATATGCTCAATAGTAGAACGTTTATCAGTACTAGACTTATTACTCCACAAGGTCAGAAAATTGTCTTTCCTATCTTTCTACATCGTTCAGTAGCTAGGCAAACACATTATACTCAAAAATAATTACTGAATTGAATTGAAGCCAAATATTGTTAGAGAAATAGATAAATGTGTATGTAGTATTGAAGGTTAGTAGTACAATTTTTTATTTAACGATTACAATTCAAAGACCAGTATTCAAAAAGACATTCTGTTATTGAGAAAATCCACTTGGATGTTTTCAATGATTCATTGCTCTTCATTCCCATATTCTTAATATTAACTGCCAATCAGATCCCAGGATAGCAATTATTCTTTTATAACATATAATGTCTTTTATTAAGATAAAAATATATCAAGCATTTTACAAAATGATAAATCTATTTTTTTAATGGACAAAACAGTTTAACAGAGAAACTCTAGACTTGATCATATAAATTTATTTTGGAAAATCATCACATTTTCTAATGATTCCAGAAACTCTTAATTTCCCTATATGTGTTGACTCTGTGCTGGCTTTTATCCTAAACTGTATATTTCAAGGTAACATAAATAAAACAGTCCTTATAGTATCCTGAGTGTGTGTGTGTGTGTGTGTGTGCGCGCGCGTGTGTGTATGTGTGTTTATGTTTGCACATGTGTCTGATTTCTCTAATTGTCATGATACCAAGATGATGATTGTTATTTCTGTTGTTGCTACTTTGTTTCTTGGCTACTGTTATTCTATTTGCTCAGAGGGCAAAACCACAGTTTCCATAACATTCTTGCACACATAGTAATCAATTTTAAAACATTATAAGTAGATCAGAAAAGATTATGTAAAACTCAGTAATAAACTCCTAATATTATTTTCATCATGTAACATATTTTTAAAGTATAATTAGTAAAGGCAAAGTAATTGACTTAGTTATTTGAACTTAAGTATGAACATTATAAAATATTTTTAAAGATTTGGGGTTTTTAGATATTGGATATTTATAATTTCTATCACATATTTTAATATTACTAATCTGTATTTCATTTTCATAATTCAAATTTTCCCTGTCTCAAGGTTCTTATGTATAAAGGAGGAACCTTAAATAAGAAATGTGTAATATTTATTCTTTCAAATTAATGCACCCAATGATGACTATGTAAGGATTTGTCTTAATATGAATCAAGTAAAAATCAACATTCTTTAAGCATACTTACTAAGATCATTTGCTGTTAGGTTTTACCCATAACCTTGTATACCCTCTTACCTACATTTTTGTAAGAATTAAAACCAAATTAAAACCAAACAAATAAGAAAGGGAGAAGCAATTACATTTCAAACCTCCCCTACAAAATTGGAGAGAGGAGAGAGCTATTTAAACTTGTAAATTTTATCTAAGAAATGTAACCATATGTATTTATGTATCTGGTAGCATAATCTGAGTTAAAATTAATACTCATTTGAATACGATTTTTCTTTACCTTTTCCAGGCAACATTTAGATCATGAATAGCAAATAGGTTTTACTGCTGTTCTGACTCTAAAAGATTGATAATGGTTTATGACAGGTTTTTTGAAACAATTCTAAGGTTATGCTGGAGTCAGTGGTTAAGAATATCATGATGTATTAGTGATATCTCGGGGCGGGGGGACAACAGCAATAGAAATTACTGCATTACTCTTGAGCTCTCCTTTCATTCTATGGTACTTTCAGATGAATGCCTACAATTTAATATTCAAGTACAGAATGCCATACTTTAGACTAAAATTATATGTTATGCATTGACTTTGTCTTGCTAACTAGATTATAAACTCCTTGGTGGCAGGGAATGGTTCTTAGGATTTTCTTATATTTCCTATAATTCCAAGGGAAGTGTAAGTCACAGAGCAACCTCAACATAGAATTTTCATAAAATACATTCGTAGAAACTATCAAATTTTATGGCACATGTATGTACATTTTATCACCATCATTTTAAAAATGAGCTAAGTTTTGTTTTTGGTTTTGTTTTTGTTTTTGGACTAGTTATGCAGAAATATGGTAGAAGGGAAATAAGTAGCACAAAAGGATTCATTGAAAAATCCTGCTCTCCTATTCTAGATTTCCTGTACCTCTTCCTCACCAGAGGCAATGACTGTTAGCTATTACATAACCTCCCCCAGAAAGAACTCACATAGAGACAAACCTGTCTATATGGGTATACTAATATGTGTATGGAAATATAGTCCTAGATAAATATATTTTACCATGCAAGAAAACACTAGATTTTGTGCCTTTTTTATTGGTAAGTTTTGGAGATTGTTTTATATTAGGCAGGATTGTCTCTTTTTCACTCAAGTGTACAACTTCAATGTGTGGATGCATTGTAAGTGATGTCACCAGTCTTGCGATTTTGATTTAAGTTTTTGTCAGTCTTTTGCTAATATATCCAAAGCGGCAGCACATGCTTTTGTATAGGACCTTTGTGCATTTGGGCAAATGTATTAATGAAAAAAATTCTAAAATTAAAATTACTGTGGTGAAGAGTTGCTGCACTTTTTATTTGCTGGAATTCATAATATTTCCCTACAGACAGATTGTCCCAGTTTGCAGACTCATCAACATTGGGGATGTTACACCCTTGTTAAATCTATCCTTGTATTATCCAATTTTTTCATCTAAACCAATCTGGTAGAGGAAAAAAAGGTATCATATTGCCATTTTAGCTTACTTTATATTGAAAGGTATTTTTGATCATCTTATGTTTGTAAGTCATTATTGATCCATTGTGAATCTTGCACTCGTATTGGTATATTCATCTTTAGTTTATTTGTAAGATCCCTTTTGTATTTAAAAAAAATGTCCTTTTTTCCAAATAAAATATTTTTTCTGGTTTACCACATTGTGTTGAATTTGTGTATGGATTATATTGTTGCAATGTGGAATCAAAAATATTGATGAAATTGAGTTTATCAATTTGTCCTTTATGTTTTCTGGGTTTGTGTAATAAACATTTCAAGTTTTTGTTATTTTAATATCTATCTTATTCTATAACATGTGTGTATTTATCATTGTTATTATGAAATGCTTACTTCTTTGACATACTGAGAATATATTTTAATGTAAGGATCAAGTATTAGCTTTATTTTTTATTTTCTCCAGGTGGCTAAGCAATGTTCCTAACATCATCAAACTTGTATTTCCATTATCTCTACTATTCGAACAGCCAATTTTATATATTAAAACTATATACTATGTAAATGATTATGTTATATATCTATCCTATTCAGTTGTTGATATCTTGATTGATATTGTGTTAAAAATATTTTGACTACTGTTATTTTAAAATACTTCTAAATGGTTGGCATTAACAGTTCCTACATCAATTATCCTCTCTTTTTTTGAAGACTGCAATGATATTTGCAATTTTATTTCTCTTAGATTTGTAATAATATTGTTCCTATTTTATTGGGATTGTATTAATCTGGGGACAAATAATTTTACGGGAACAAATCTTCTCCAAAACAAAACTATATCTTTATCCAAGGCTTCTTTTGGGTTTCTTTGAAGACTCTTAAAATTTTTTCATATAAATTCTATACAACTCTGGTGTCGTTTAGCCCAAATACTGTATTTTATGGTGGATTTTTAAATCCATCTTTTCTTCTACTATAGTCTGTTTTTAGGTATGAAATCTATGGACTTTTTGTATAATATTTGAAACTTGCTGTCAAATTTTTTGAATTCTTAGTTTCTTACAGTTCTTAATTCATTTTTATTGATTTTACAATTATATGATTATATTAACTTCATGTAATGATACACTTCTAATTTTATACCTCATTTATTTCTGTTATCTAATTATATTAGATGGTCTTTCCAAAACAATATAAATAATATCATTAGTTTTATTGATGATGTTAAGTCAAAAATTTATAATGTGTCTCCATTTACATTAAATTGATCAGTGAAGTATCCATCATTTTCTATTTTAAGAATATTTTCATTTATAATTAATGTTTATTATGAAATGCATTTATATTAACTATGAAACTTATAATTTGTGTTTTTTTCTTATTTGACCTAATAGCATAGAAACTTATTTATATATTTCTACAAATGCAAAATCCTTTCACCAATACTTTAATTAGTTTAAAATTAAGGTTGAAGCAGACTTCTGAATATATAAAGACTCTTTGACATATGCAGTCTAATATTTTTCATTTCTTTTTCATTTTCCCTACTCATTTTATGAATTGTGGTTATATAGTCTGCTAATAATTAGCATTTATCTTCAGGTACATTTTTAATTCACACTATACCTTAACATTGCATAATCCAGAAAAGATAAATTAATTAGAAGAAAAATATAGACATTCTGGAAAGGAGGAATAATTTATATTAAGAAAAAAAAAAGGTTTACATAGACAGTGGCTTTTGCTTTCTATGTATTTCATATTATTTTTTTAAAAGCTGGCTAAACATTAATCATTTTTTCTTTCAAAGTCAATAAAGAAAAACATATTTCCATAAAATCTGTATATATTTAGTACCTTAGCTACTAAAATATTTGATAACACTTATGTCCTTTTATGAGAGGGAATATACATACCTAGTTATGAGGAGGAGTTGAGGTCCTAAGCTTATAAATATAAACAGAAGGACATTTTCTCCTGTGGAATAAAATATTTGCTTAGGTTTAGGGTTGCAAAAGACTGATAACATTTTCCAGAATTTAGGATTCTGAAAGGAACTTATATACAAATGTTTGTATAAACTTTTTTTAAGTATTATAATTAAACTTTCAATTAGTCACAGAATATTTTTTTTAATTTTTTAAAAATCTTCATTTATTTTTGAGAGAGAGAGAGACAGACAGAGCATGAGCAGGGGAGGGGCAGAGAGAGGGGGAGACGGAGAAGCTGAAGCAGGCTCCAGGCTCTGAGCTGTCAGCACAGAGCCCAACTTGGGGCTCGAAGTCATGGACAGTGAGATCATGACCTGAGCTGAAGTCAGAGGCTTAACCAACTGAGCCACCCAGGTGCCCCACAGAATATTTTTTTTAAATAGGGTCAGACAATAACTTGAAAGCAAGGAAAATATCACGGCTTTAATGCTAAGATCATTTTAACAAGTAGGGTAAGAACTGTTCAAATGCCTTCATTAAAATAAATTGTCAAACTATCAGCCAATACATTTCTTGCTAATAGCAAGTACTTCTTCTGACTAAAGACAGTGGTGAGTACTCATTATTACAGTGACTTAATTGCAACAATCAAATGGATGATGTTTCTGTTTCCTTAAGGGAGATGCATCAACAAAGCATGGCTATGTGATGGAGATATCGATTGTGAAGATCAGTCAGATGAAGATGACTGTGACAGTTTTTTATGTGGACCACCCAAATACCCTTGTGCTAATGACACTTCAGCCTGCTTACAGCCAGAGAAACTCTGCAATGGGAGAAGGGATTGTCCTGATGGGTCTGATGAAGGCGATCTCTGCGGTATTGCATGTTTCACTGATGTGCTTCTCTGTGGATACTAGAAATGTTTAGTTCACTTGCTGATAATTATTATAGTGGCATACCTTCCTTCCATTTATTTCCTTTACATATAACTTTTAGCGTTGAACCCTATCTCTTTTTCAGGGACTATAAATCTATTAAAAGTTTTAAAAAATATGATCAAAAATTTCAAAAATAAAGCAGAAAAGGTTGGCTTGTATCCAACCAACTTAATTGTATAGTTGAGCTCATCATTTAGATCTCTGAATGGTTAGTGTTATTTCCACAATTAAACTGATTATTTTTTGTCATTCAGAACAAAAGAATCTTCTTATTACTGACCTATGGGATGCAGTTTACTACCAGCCAATGGATTTATCATACCTATATTTCTTACAAAAGAAGTGTTAAAAAAGAGGAAAGGAAGAGATTGAGTCATGAAATCAATTGAATATTATTCAAGTTTATAAAATTTTCTCTGAAATTTTTAGTCCTCTTGCAATAGCTTTCTTTGGTATGCTTTATCTAGTTAAAATGATGCTTTCAATCTGATAGATAGCTTTTGAACTTTGAAATCACTTTTGACTAGTTGTCTTTTTATACTGACCAGAACATGTAAAGAAAATTACACTTCCTTCTCTGTGGGGAGATCAGACATTTAGCAAGGAGATTTTCAAAATATGTTTTCTAGATAATACTGAAGGTGACATCAATAGAGTAATGAAGAAGAATTTACAGAATGATAACAATAATGAGATGACTGGGGACTGTGAGAAAATGACTTTAGGAAATGATGAAGCTTCCTAATTGAAAATGGAAAAGACAACTACATTTAAGCTTAACGTTATCATATTTTGATCTGAATTAAATATTAGTAGAGAGTGATACAGAAAAAATTATTATGTTTTAAATTTATGTGGTAAATGTCATTTCTTCCAAAAAGTCTGTGATTCTGTAAAATAATCTTGAAACAGTAAATACAACAGTCTTCATTCAGTGATGGTAAATTTAAACTAGATGTTTCAACCCCCACCCACACTCCCCCTCCAAAAAAACCCCACTGAAATTAAATAACAAATACAGGGTGACAGATTTAGTTTATCTGTATTTACTTCTTCTCCCAGCTTATTCTCCTTTATGAAGGAGATTGGTGGATTGAAGTATCTCTTGTATTACAAAATGTGAGGTTTGCTCGTGAAGGTTGTAAGAGGAATTCTGAAAGAAGAAAACTATCAATACTCTTAAAACTGAGAATATGTAAATATAGAAGAAGAGAGACTTTAGCAGGTTTATATTCTTTTCTTCAGTTCTTCAATTAACTCACCTAGGCAGGTAACTTAATTTCTGGAAATGTCAGATTCCTCATAACAAAAAGGAGATGATGATATTTATAGGAAGTCATAGTAATAATGCCAGGTGCTCTAAAAGTATTGAAAGAAATTAGTGCTTTTCCACCTTTTTATACCCTTCAGGTCAAATGAAGTAAAAAAAAAAAAAAAAGATGAAGAAGAGAAAATAGAGTCATTAAGAAAAATGAGGAGAATATTATGAAAACACAGCTTTATTTTCCTATCCTCTGCTCTCTAAATTAGTATTATAAAAAAGCAATGGAGATTTCTTCTGAATTTATTTCTTTGTCTACTTCAAAACAGAAAATTAATTCTTGCTTTTAAGTCACTATATTCATCAACTTAGGAATCTTGCTCAAACATTTCAAAAGATTACAGGAGTGAAAGAGTTTACAATAAAGTTGGGTGTGGACGTATCAAAGAAGATAAAAAAGACATTTCTATCCTGCTTATAGCACTATGGCATAATGAAGTCATATACTCTCCTCTTCATGAGGTGAAGTTGGAGGAAAGTTAGGGAAATGAAAAAAAAATCAAACGATGCTCAAAGGATTGAATTGCCTTGTATGGTCCTCCTTTCCCTATCTTCTTTTACATGTACCTTTGTATTAGAGCTCAGTATATGTATCCTTATAGGCAATATTGGTACCTGTGGAGAAATGGCACCTTGGTCTCTTATTTTCAAGGCCAATGCCTATCAGTTGTAGGGTAGATCCTGTCTAGCTGGACAGGGTTTTTGGTTTATGAGTTTTGTATCATAATGAGCATAATGGACATTTACCCAGTGGACATAAGAAAATATATATACCCAGTGATTTAACTTTAAATAATGGGCCTGGGTTGACTAGTAGCTAGGGAATGTATTTTTTTTTTTAATTTTTTTTTTCAACGTTTATTTATTTTTGGGACAGAGAGAGACAGAGCATGAACGGGGGAGGGACAGAGAGAGAGGGAGACACAGAATCGGAAACAGGCTCCAGGCTCTGAGCCATCAGCCCAGAGCCTGACGCGGGGCTCGAACTCACGGACCGTGAGATCGTGACCTGGCTGAAGTCGGACGCTTAACCGACTGCGCCACCCAGGCGCCCCGGGAATGTATTTTTTGAGAGAGATACCCAAAGCTGAAAGAGTTGTGTGTTGTTTTTTTTTTTTTTTTTAACCATTTGGTATAGATGATGAAAATGTAGGTTTTTCCTCTTCATGTCTATTTCTTCCAAATAGTTGTATTCACAAAAGCTATTTTTTGTATGTTTGCTTTTAAAGTTTGTTTGTTTGTTTGTTTGTTTAGAACATGGGAGGGGCAGAGAGAAAGGGGGAGAGAGACAGAATCCTAGAAGGGCTTGAACTCAGAAAAGGTGAGATCATGACCTGAGCCTAAATCAAGAGTGAGATGTTTAACCAACTGAGCC
This sequence comes from Neofelis nebulosa, assembly GCF_028018385.1. Taxonomy (NCBI): domain Eukaryota; kingdom Metazoa; phylum Chordata; class Mammalia; order Carnivora; family Felidae; genus Neofelis; species Neofelis nebulosa. The sequence goes on from NC_080783.1 coordinate 89,977,279, forward strand.
ATCCAGGTGCCCCTCAAAAAAAGCTGTTTTTCTTTTAATCCTCCCATACCCCGTCCCCTGTTAAAGAGGAAATAGGAGTGATTCGTGTCCTGTTCCTCAATACATGTAAAATTTGTACAAAAATATATTGCATGAAAATGACTTGGTAATCTATAGACTTAATACTTGGGTAATTGCCTGAAATGGAAAAATCCTATCCTTTGGGTGGCAAGGTGTTTTTTGCTTTGTTTTGTTCCCTCCAAATAAATCTGATTTATAAAGCAAATGATAAACAAACAAACAAAACAGAAAAGGAGCACACAGTAAAATAAGTCTCCTAATCCTAGTGAAGAGATTATTTTCTCAGGGAGATTTTCAAATGACTTCAAGGGGAAAAGTATATCCATTTAGAAAGCAAATGAGAAAAATCTTGAATCATTCAAGAACAAAGTTAACTGTTGATCCTTGGTATAAAGATATGTCAAAGATGAACCAAGCTGGACACTAGTTGAAGTGATAAGGATAGATTTTATTCAGCATTAACTATTGCAATGGGGAAGAATATTCAGCGTGAACTGAAATCACTGAAACAAAAGACTAGAGGCATTTTGAAGGCTGGAGTCTGCTAAGGGAAAGCACCTGGGAGGCCGTAAGGTGGCTGGTCCCTGTGACTGAGTCATCTGGTTTTGTTAATTGGTGCTTATCCCAGAGGAGAAATACATTTCTCAGATCTTTGACTTGAGACAGTGGTACAAGTCAGAACAAGGTGCACACAACTGGGAACAAGAGTGAGAGAGTTATCTGCTTGAATGTTTGCATTTCAAAGATATTTCTCAGGTCCTTAAGAAGACAGTTCTGGTGGTGGAAGATTTGCATCTTAAAGGTGAAGAAAAAGGACTTATACTCACAAGCTTTCTAAAGTAACTGTTCTAAAATGGGGTTCAGGGACCTATCTGCCTACCACCAGGTTTTGTCTGGAACAAAAAGTAAACTCTCCTGGTAGCATAGAGCTTCCTTAAGCAGGCACTTTAAGCAGGGCTGGAGTCCTGCTAGGGAGGCTGCCTGAGTTGTTAGAAACTATGCTAGTGTTTTTTGGAGTCTCTTCTTCTGTGGTTGGAGGGGTATGGTTGGGGAGGAAAGTAGAATTGAAATTATTTGTACTAAGGAACTGCAGTTTTATAAGCCATTGTTGAAGACTAGTCGAACAGAGGGCTCTGAAGAAACTGACTAGGGTTAGGTCAACGAGAAATTCTTTTTTAGGTAATAAAAAATGTGAAAGAAAGTTGCAGGATTTGATGACAGGTTTAGGGTGAAGGAGGAATTAACAAGGGACTAGCCAAACAAATATATTTATATATTTATTATATTTATATATTCAATTTTAGATTTATAATTTAGATTTATTATAATATATATAATATATTATATTTATATATTCAATTTTAGATTTCAATGTAAATTTTATTTTTTTTAAATCTATTACTTAATTCCACACATAGCATCAGAAAGAGACATTTCAGTAATACAAGAACAGTCATATTGGAAATAAACTACAAGAACTGTAACAATTGTTTCTCACCTGCTGGGTATGATGACTTTTCTTTGCCATAATTCTCTTGAAAAAGAATGTCAATTGAACAAAAATGGGGCAAATACTTTAAAATGACTATTGTTTTGAAATGATTATGATTGTAGATGAACAAACATATTTGGAGGAGCTAAACGAATCTATTTTTTTCTTCTAAAATAATAGTAAACTTGAATTCTTAGCAAAAATAGTTAATATAATCATCTTCCTTTTCTTATTACTGTAACCTTTTATGGTAGCAAATAGTATGAAGAACAGTTGATCCATATAGAACTTTAGAAAATGCAGAAAATATTTTTAAAGTGTTATATTTAAGCTCAATTTTTGAACTAGATACATTTTCATAGACAGCTGGAAACATTTGAGGTATATAAGTAAATGTTGCCGCAGTTTGCCAGTCAGTGAACAACATTCTCTTTCAGCATATCTCGAAAAACAACTAATTAAATAGGCTTTGAAAACTGCTTAAAATATTTTTAAAGCAAAGGAAGGCAAAGTTTCTTTTAACCTTATTCCTATGCACCTAACAATACATAGGGATAGGTAATAGTATGGTTGAAAAAACAATTATGTGCTATTTTCATCAAGGACATAATTACATCATCTTGAAATTTTCCCAACGGGACAAGAACTGGCTCAATGTTGGGACAGCTGTGTGCTGCCTCATTTTTTTTTGATAATTCAACAAATATTAATATGCTAATATTTGTCCAAGGCACTGTGCTATCTATTAGATATACAAGGCTAAATAGAACAGATATTTTGTATGCCTTCATGGAGCTTACAATTTCATAATGTAATAGAATCTGAAATACATCTAATGCAATTCTCAGTTATAAGTACTACAAAAAAAATGGTCTCTCTCTTTATAAACCGATCATATTATCCATGTAATAAATACTAGTTGCTCATTATTTCACTCAAAATATCAAGTCTACTTTTTTGTGTGTATGTATATTATTTGCTATGCTTTCATGGCCTCTTTGAATTAATCATAATACCCAATATATAGGGTAGAATGGATAATTAAATAAATGGCTTTAACCAGTAAAGAGCAAACTAACCCATCCTGCATTATCATTATGAATCAGACTATAGATGTAGATGTATAATGTATAACATACATTATATTATATGTATATATTACACATATATGTGTATGCCTGTTTATAAGCACTGAGATAAGTCAAAGTTTCAGATCAATGTATGTCCTTTGGGGAGAACTTAGCAACTGGTTTGGTGTAACTGTTGAAAGTCTCAGAATAATCTTTCCAGTAATAATAGAAACATTGAACACACTTTACATCTATGGGGTAAAACAAATTGTACTCTATAGTTTTATAGAAATGAAAACCTTCCATTCCCAGTTCCTATCATATAGGATTTGGTTATTCGATGAAATATTTTATCATGCTTACCCCAATCCCTGAAAAAAAATCCAGGCGGCTTTTCTCTATTCATTTATAATATCCTTGCTGTAATTTCAGCCTTAGAGAATGGAGTTCAATGATTAGTATTTAATTGAGCAAAACAATTGATAATGCTCTGTAATCTGTTCCCCTCTTTTTATAGATGAATGTTCACTAAACAATGGAGGCTGTAGCAACCACTGTTCTGTTGTGCCTGGAAGAGGAATTGTCTGTTCCTGCCCTGAAGGACTTCGACTAAGCAAAGACAATAAAACATGTGAAATTATAGATTATTGTAGCAATCATCTGAAGTGCAGTCAAGTGTGTGAGCAGCACAAGCACACAGTCAAGTGCTCATGCTATGAAGGGTGGAAGCTGGATGTGGATGGTGAAAGTTGCACAAGTGTTGGTAAGTAGATGTGTGTTTCATTAGGCTGAAGAATACCAAGTGCTTTTCTGATTTTTGTGAGTTGTGTATCTTGCTATATTTTAGAACAGATCTTGAGAAAATAATCCAAAACACCTTTAGCGAATTAACAAAGGATTCAACTGATTTTAAATAAGGCATTTACGTATAGTAATATGTCATTTTAGATCTACTCCAAAATCTTCTGAACAGAGTATATTACTGTAGTCCTTATAATTACAGTCCATCAGATTGTTTTCTTCCTTCCTGAAATACTACTTCCATCATCATCCTCCCTAAAGGCTTGTTTTTGTACTGTCCAAAATATTTACTTTTATTTCTCTTTGCAAGATTTTAGAACCCTCCAGAAGTCTGGTCCTGGCCCATACTTCCAATTTCCTCTACTCTTAAAATCAACTCTGTCCTCTGGCTGTGTTCATCTTCTAAGTGTCCATTTAGAACGTTCTGCTGATCTGTAGGCCTGATTCCAACGTGGGAAAAATAAGCAGAGACTCTGGAACCTGACTTTTGAACTTTAATCCTACAGCTGTCATTCATTATGTTTGTGACCCTGGTCAGGCTACATAAAACTGCTTGAGCCTCACTTTTCTAATCTTTCAAATATCTGTGGCCATGATAACAATGTCTCTATTATAGCATGTTGCAACAATAACCTGGAGTACTTGCCACTGTGCCCCAACACCCATTAGGTACTTAATGAATGACAGCTTTTCACTATCTTCTCCAGAGACTTAGCTGAGTGTGGAACATTGAGAGTCCGCGGAGAGAATTGAAGGGGCCCATGAATGTTGTTGGAGAAAATATTACACCTTTATTTTCTTTAATGTCTCATTGAAAGTTAACACTAATTATTAGCAACAACTCTGTGTCTCCATTTGAAGTAATAGGCATTCACATCAAGGTAAAGTTGTTGTTGATATCTCAAAATATCATATATGTTCAGGCTTTGGAAACCACTGTTACTTTAACAATGAGAATCATTAGACCCAATGCTCAATCTGTTACCAAATACATTAATAAAAAGCAGGTATATTACTACATCCAAAAGTGTTTTTTTGTTTAATATTGGTAACTGCATTTCAATATACAGTATTTGATTCCTATATCCATGTATACTTTTTTTTTTTTTACTTTTTTCTTACAGTTTTTGTGCTTTTTAAAACTTTCTGATAAGTGGTACACAGGCTTCATCAGACTGCTAAGAACCTATACATCATAAGATTTTATCAGTTTGTTCCTTCCACTTAGATTGTACCTCCCCCTCTTAATCTCTAAAATTCCTAGATATTCTTTTTTTTAACGTTTATTTATTTTTGAAAGATAGACGGAGTGAAAGTGGGGGAGGGGCAGAGAGAGAGAGAAACACAGAATCTGAAGTAGTCTCCAGGCTCTGAGCTGTCAGCACAGAGCCCAACACGAGCCTCCAACGCAGAAACCATGAGTTCAAGACCAGAGCTGAAGTCAGACGCTTAACCAACTGAGCCACCCAGGTGTCTCAAATTTCTGGATATTCTTTAAGACTTGTAAGCCCAACTTCTTTAAGGGAATATTCTTTCAAATGTGTTTGTTCTCTATTTCTCCTTTCTATGTCTAGAATATATTGTCCATGAAAATATGTGTCCACATTTTTAATTTGCTGCTTTGTATTTCCATCTATCTTCTATTCTTTATCTCTCTGATGAAATAAGCATCTTGAAGTCAAAAATCAAGTTATAGATTTTTCTTTTATGTTTTACATTATATTCAGTCCAGTTCTAGAAAAATAGTATGCAATCAGAAGCATTATATTTTTTCAGAGAATGTTAAGTTACTTCATCCTTTTATATCAAATGCTGTTTTGTGGTTGTTTCTTCTGGCTGTTAAAAATGCCTAGAGGCAAAAGTTTAGCAGACATTTATGTGACTTTCTCCTTTAAGAATCTTGTACAAAGTAATTGACATGAGAGGCTTAAAAAATAATAACAATTTGTTGTAATGATAATAGTCATTTTATTTATGAACATGTTTTGATTGGGGAAACAGTAGACCAGATTTTACCTCAGATATGTTTATAATCGGGGCGCCTGGGTGGCTCAGTCGGTTGAGCATCCGACTTCGGCTCAGGTCACGATCTCACGGTTCGTGAGTTCGAGCCCCGCGTCAGGCTCTGGGCTGATGGCTCAGAGCCTGGGGCCTGCTTCCGATTCTGTGTCTCCCTCTCTCTCTGCCCCTCCCCCATTCATGCTCTGTCTCTCTCTGTCTCAAAAATAAATAAACATTAAAAAAAAAAAAGATATATTTATAATCCTATTTTACATGAGAATTGCCCCATAACTGGTTTTTGGATATAGATGACAAAATTATTGACTTATTTTACTGCTTTTGTGTTCTATGAAATCAATAAAAACTCACGTTCAATATTAAAATAATTCAACATTTGAAAATAAGTGACCAGGTACAAAGTAATTCTCCTAATGTAATTGGCTCCTTCTGTTCTCAGATCAGATAGAGACTCTAACAGTACTATGTCAGTTCTCACTGCTAAGATTGCTGTATTTCACACCTGCTTTGTTTATTATAATTTAAGTGAGAAGCAAAGGTATATTTTACTTTTTAAAGATAATATAGAGCTTTCTTACATGGAGAATTTAACCTGATCATAATATATACCTTCCTGAAACATATAGTATACCAAATAGCATTGTCAACATTTATATTATTACAGACAATACAGGTTTTGTTAGCTATTGAAGATTATTTTTTATTTAAACCAATTTTCTTATATAAAAAAGGATTTATTTTGTATTTTATTCACTTCCTTTCTTTTTAAAAACTTTTAGTACATTCAGAGTTCAATAAAAATGAATTAACCATTAACCATTGGACTTTGAAAATAAAATTTCTTTTTCCTTGCTCTTCTTTTGTTACTTTTTCCCATCATTTTTGAGTTGAGTCCCTGCTTTTTAAAATGTGTCCTTCCTATTGAATGCAATACCTGTGATCATTCTTCTTGACATTTTAAAAGTAAAGAATAATAGTATTCTTTATGCTTCAAATTAGAGCCATGACTCCCCAACATTTTTTCTCTTGAATCTTCTGTAGTTTTTTTTTTTCATATTTTCTTATATATCTCAACTCCTTTCTTCCTAAATTCTTTACAATATGTCTTTTGCTGAATTGCTGAACTGATTCTGTTTTCTTGAAGTTCATTCCTAACATCTTGCTAGTTAAATATAAAGATTTCCATAAATACTGTTTTTATGATCCTGAGTTTTTATTTAATATATCTGCAAATCTAATTTTTCTTGGACATTTCAGTACTTTATTTTACCAATTCCTTTTTAATATGTAATGTATTAATCACCTTTCTCATGAAGTATTGGTTTCCTTATACTAGGAACAACCAGAATATTGCTGCTTTTTTTTTTTTCTTAATTTCTAGTTTCCTTTCTGTTAGGTAGACAACTTGCAAATTTACAGCATACTTCTAGTTACATTGGAAAGAATATTAAAGCATTCCTTCTTATTTTCTCTTAGCCTGAATTAGGTTAGATTTCCCCACCAAATTCTTTCTTGGTTCTTATTCTCTTATATTTCCATTCTTAGATTTTAAAAAATATATTTAATGCAGAAACCAGTTAAAAGGTTTTTCAGGCAAAAGATGGTAACCTCCACTAAGAAAGAAAACAACAGCTTCAAGATTTTTTGTTTATTTTTTATTGATTTATTTTGAGAGAGAGAGAGAGAAAGAGAGAAAGAAATAGTGCACAAGCAGGGGAGGGAGGGAGGGAGGTAGAGAGAGAGACAGGCAAAGGGAGAGAGAGAGTATCCCAGGATCCACACTGTTAGTGTGAGCCCAGTGTGGGGCTTGGACTCAGAAACCACAAGATCACGACCTGAGCGGAAATCAGGTGTCAGGGACACTTCACCAATGGAGAAGTGAGCAAAAATAAGAGGCAAAAAATACTTTTCCCAGTATATATTGCCTTGGGTGTAATGAATTTTTTTTGTATGCTTATCTTCTCTCATCCAACAAATTACTAGCTCTTCAGAATAGGATAAATTTTTATATGTGCTATATATTTTCCTTAAATTTCTAAGAACAAGAGAGATTTTTTTAAATAAATATGTGTTTTCTTATCAATTTTTTGTTAACCAAACCACAAAATATTTTGTGGAAATTAGATGCTAGAATAGAATATTGTGTATTCTTTAGAAAAAAAATTATTTTTCAATTCAATTTATATCCTTTTTTATGGAAGGAGATTATGGATGTAATCCATAGTTTTACAAACACAAAGCTACATAAATGTGGTGATCTCCTGTTGGTGCACTGTGCCCACTACTGAAACCTTAATTCTCATCTACCCCTAAATGATCTGTTGGAGATCTTCCTTTACCACCTCGGATCTGATAACTGTGGCATTTATATTTCCAGCTACTGTCTTTCCTACTGTCCTGTTCTGTTTCATCAGATATCACCAAGTAACCTTAAAATGAGTTGGCTGAAATGTACTCTTTCCCTTGTCTTTCATTTATCCATTGTCCTGTCAGTGGTTCCAGTTTTCTTCTGGTTCAGGGCTCACAACCTGAACTTACCTTTGACTTCCCAGTTCTTTGCTGGCCCCTTTCCCCATGTCCTAATTTTTTCTACCCAATATCTTCCGGACACAGTCCTCCTTCTCCGATTGGTAGCATTTGTACCACCATCCCAGCCAGGAGCTAAAGATGTTGTAATGATGATGGCAGTCCTCTCTCTGGCCTCTTTGTTGTCATCTTCTGTTTCTTTAGTTTGTAAGAAGAATATTGAAACTTGAAGGGATGAGGTATTTTTCTTGAAAAGAGAGAGGGAAATCCAAATCTGGAAGATGAGAATTAATGGAAAGAGGTCAGAAGTATAGTGAAGAATAAGAAGTGAAAGAAAGAAGAATGAAGTAATGATAAGCAGATGGCTACCTTGTGGAATAATGGTAAATAAAGGTGAAGAGATCAAAGGAATGAAGCTGGTTTATAATTTGGCGATCCACTTCTTTATTTTAGTACAATGACACTTTTACATATCAGTCTCTATCCATGATTTTAAGTAACTCTCAATTATTTACAGAAAGAACGTTCAATTCTTCAGTCTCCTATTTGGAGCCTTCTTCATTTTCATTTATTTTCTCTCTCCAACCTAATCTTTCATTATCCTCCAATGTGGGTTTCCATTCCAAGCACTATGTTATTGTTTTCATCATTAGTAATGGTAGTAAATAAATAGTGACCAAGAATGTATAAAGTACTTTCACATGTATCGCTTTATTTTACCATCTCTTTCATATACTCTGCTCATTATCATCTGTGACCTTTCAGGATGACAAATTCTTCTTCATGATTTCCTGCTAGTTTATGAAATTCCATATTGGTTATTCACTACAGTTTTTTTTTTATTTTCTCAAAAAGGAAATAATAATTTAATAAACTAACTGAAATCTGAAAAGTAGAGGCACTTGGAGAAGCTATCAAGATCCAGAGTTCAAATAGAAATAATTTGAATATTTACACTTTGATTTTTTATTGGAAAACTGCTTTATTATAGTCAAGTGTAATCAACTATAAATATTCATCAACTGTATTCTCAACAGAAAATGACTGTATTAAATACAATAATTTGAAAAGCCTTTGGGAATTTTTAACCAAGTAGTCAAGGTAACAGTCACTGTTCAGAGTAAACAAGAAATGTTTTGGGGGTATATGGTTGGCTCAGTTAGTGGAGTCTGCAGATGTTGATCTCAGGGTTGTGAGTTCAAGCTCCACTCTGGGTGTAGAAATTACTTAAAAATAAAATGTTTTTAAAAATTCAAAAAAAAATGTATGTTTTCAATCACCTTTCATTTTATGAAATCTTTCAAACATATTGAGAATAACATATTCACAGCTAATATATTAGGATGCTGAAATGTTTTCAGTTTTTTTCAGGTTGTTTATGATATAAATCATTTTGTAAAGTTGACAAAACATTAGATCACTCTGAAGTCCTCTGTTCATCCATTCTTTCATCCCCTGAGAACACTACTTATGTGAAATGGGGTACCTGTTCTGTCATAGTTTGTGTTCTTAAACAACATGTAATATATTTCTTTTTCTTTATAACAGATGGATTAAAATATAATTTATATACCATAAAATTCATTCCTTTGAAGTGCACAATTCTGTGGTTGGTAGTATATTCACACAGTAGTGCAACCATTACCACTCTGGAATTTAGAATAAAATATTCTAAATATTTTAATCCCTCCTTTAAACAAACCCCATACGTATTTAAAATCACTCTCACTCAAACCCTACTTCACCCCTGGCAACCTCAAAATCTGTTTTCTGTCTCTATAGATTTGCCTAGTCTGGACATTTCATATCAGTGGAATAATACACCATGTGGTCTTTTGTGCCTGGCTTCTTTCATGTGGCATAATGTTTTCAGGGTTCATTCATGTTTTACCATACATTACATTTACTTTTGTTGCTGAATAATATATTTATGGTATTAATATACCATTTTGGTTTTCCATTCATCAGGATATGAGCATTTGAATTGTTTTTATTCTTTGATTATATGAATGCTATGAATATTCATAGTTTTTGTGCAGACATGCATTTTCATTTCTCCTGTGTATAGAACTAAGAGTGGAATTGTTGGGTCATATGGTAGGTCAATGTTTAACATTTTGAGCAACTGCCAAAGTGTTTTCCAAAGTGACTGCTTCATTTTAAAACTGCCAACAGTGCATGAGGGCTCCAATTTCTACACAATCTTGCCATCAGTCAATATTGTCCATCTTTTTTATTATAGTCATCCTAGGGGGTGTGAAGGGGTATTTTGCTGTGCTTGTTTTGTGTTTCCCTTATGACTAATGGTGCTGAGCATCTTTTCATGTGCCTTTTGGTCATTTTTATAGGCTTTTGAGTGAAATGCCTATTCAGAGTCTTTGCTTAAGCTAAGGTCACCAAGTATCCCTATATTAGTTGTATCATTTTAGATCTTATATTTAGGTCTATAATACATTTTAATTTTTCTAAATGGTGTGAGGTTCCAACTTCATTCTTTGGAATGTGGAAATCCAGCTCCCCCAGCACATCTTGTTGAAAGGGCCATTCTTCCATTGAACAGTTCTCTGGAGATTGGGCTTTTGGGGGAGCTTCAAATCCATCTGTCCCCTCTGGGAACTTCTGGACTGTTTGTTTTTAAATATACTATGAAACTAAGGAAAGGGGGATGGGATTGGTACATGTTGAAACACCACATAATTTGCAATTTGTACTGATATTCAGCAGTTTTTCTTTTTAAAAAACTTGTTTTAATGTTTATTTTGAGAGAGAGATCATGAGTGGGTGGGGGGCAGAGAGAGAGGGAGACACAGAATCTGAAGCAGTCTCCAGGCTCTAAGCTGTCAGCACAGAGCCCAACATGGGGCTCGAACTCACGAACAGTGAAATCATGACCTGAGCAAAGTCAGATGCTTAACCAACTGAGCCACCCAGGTGGCCCAGCAGTTTTTCTTAAATAAACACCCATTGGATTGTTATTAGATTTTGGTTAATTTCTAGAGTTCAGAAAAAAAGATGATTTTAACCATTTTTCCAGTGTTTTCACTGTTTTTATGAAGGAGAGGATTTGGGGATCCTTACATTACCATTCAGGAACTGATTCTCTATTTCATTAATTTAAATTCTTCATGTTTTTTAATCTATTAATTTATTGCCATCATATCTCTCTTTATTTCAGAATTCTTTATTGAGGTCTTATTGGGCAAGAAATTGTTCAGTAATTATTTTTAGTGTTAAAACATATGAAGAACTTAGCAGTCTTTATAATTGATTTTTAAATTAATTCCATTGTACTCAGAGTGGGTGTCCATTATTAGGTTGATTGTTTGCTATTTCTTGAGACTTACTTTAGAGACTAGTATATGACCGTTTTGTTGCATTCCATGTATGCTTAAAGAGAATATGTCTTCTGTTTTGATGTACACCTTTCTATACATTTCTGGTAGAGTGAGCTTTTTGTTTATTTTGTTGTTTTAATCATCTGTGTTATTATTTTTCATATCAGTTTTTGTGTAGGAATTGTGGTTAAATACATCACAATATGATTATGGATTTATCAATTTCTCTGTTTGATTTTGTTTCATATGTATTTTAGCCTGTATTATTAAGGCACACACCATTTTAAGAGTTTTATTTTATTTGTTATTTTTCTTATCATATAATAGAGAACTTTTTATTTCTACAAAAGCTATTTCCTTAAAGTGTATTTTGGTTAATATTAATATTGCTTCATTAATAATGAAATTATTAATTCAAGACTCTTTACAAATGAAACTTTAGATCGTGTATCATCAAAAGTACTCTTTTATTTTAAAAATCAAGACAACAAGGGTCGCCTGTGTGGCTCAGTTGGTTAAGCATCTGATTCTTGATTTTGGTTCAGGTCATGATCTCATGGTTTGTGAGTTGAAGCCCCATGTCAGCCTCTGTGCTGATGTGCAGAGCCTGCTTGGGATTCTCTTTCTCCCTCTCTCTCTCTGCCTCTCCCCTGCTTGTGGGCTTTAGTGCTTTTCTTTATTTGTAGCAGAGGCAAGTGGAGAATCCAGGTCTTCTGTTGTAGAATTCCTTTATAAATTCAGTTGTAACAAATAAGTCAGTAATTTTGGGTTCAGGAGAATGTATTTTTTCAAATAGAGCATGAAAATAAGAGCAGTTAATTATCTCTTAAATATTGCCATAGTGGAAAAACCAGTTCTTTTGAAGGGACGAAACACAGTATCTAGTATTTGTCATACTGAAATACCTTGCTTAATGTATATGTCATGGCCAAACAATTTTTATTTATTTGTGAGTGTTTCTAAAAAGTAGGAAGTATTAATTCCTTCTATTACTAGTTTGAATTTTTATTATTAAAAATCTTAGTAGAAAGTCTATGTGCTAAAAATTTATATCAAAACAAAATGAAGTGAAAGTTTTCTCCCTACTTCTGAACCCCAGTCTCCAATTTCCATGACAGAGGTAACAGCATTCCCTCATTAAGACAACAAGATATATTCTATGCTTCACCTTCACGTAGGTCTAGAAAAATATTTTTTTTTAATTTAAATGGTAGCATCGATTTTGCATTGTTTATATCTTCCTGTTTCAAATTACAAAATATTTGGAATTATTCAGTAGCTGTACATCTATATCAATCCGATTAATTTATGTGGCCCCATTATCTTATAGTATATGACTGTACCATAAGTTATTTTGCCAGCTATCTATTGGTAAACACTTCTGTTGTTTCTAGTATTTTGCTACTACAAATAATATTGGAGAGCATTTCCTTAGCCATCTGCCATTTTTAAATAGGCAAAACTATATCTTTAGAGTAATTCCTTACAAACAGACTTAGTTGGTCAAGGTGTGTGTGTGTGTGTGTGTGTGTGTGTGTGTGTGTGTGTGCACATACATGCATATAGATGTATCTCTTGTGATGGCTGTTGCCTAGTGGCTCTCTATGTGGTTATAACAAGTTATACTTCCATTATCAATACATCAGAATGTCTTTTGCCTACATTTTAATCAATATAGGGTCTTCATCAACATTTTAATGATTTAAAATTCATTTATCATTTTATGAGAGAAATTAGTTTAAAATTTAAAAGTTGTTCAGATTTTCCTTTCTCTGAATTATCTGTTTAATACATTTTGTCTCTTATTTATTTGAGTATTTTATAATCAATAAATGGGAGCTCATATGTCTTAAAGAATTTAGTCATTTATTATATTGCGTATGTTCAGTGAGGTTTGTCATTTGTCTTTTGACTTTTTTACATTATTTTTCTCCTACAATTTTTAATGTATATTAAACACCATTCTTTTCTTTATTTCTTCTATGATTTTTGCCAAATGCACAAAGGCCATTTTCATTTGAGAGTTCTAAAAATAATTATTCTATCTTTACTTCCAAGGCTTTCATAGTGCCATTTATTATATCAAAATTATTAAGCTATCTAGATATTTTTGTATTAAATCAGAAAATATTCCAACTTCATTTCTTCTCCAGGTACCCTAAAACTACCATATTTCTCAGCTCTAAAGTTAGATATGGGGCAGTACCAAAATATTGTTTATTGATATAATAATATATCTTAATATTTGTTGAAGTTAATCATTATTATATATTTACCCTAGAGTTGTCCTGGTGAGTCACACTTTTTTAATGTAAACTTAGAATTATCTAGTATTATTTTTAAAGAAAAGTATTTGTCATTTTTTTTTTCATCACAGGAAATTTATAAATTAATTCAGGCAGAAGCAAGATCTTTGGGACATTGTTTTTTTTTGTTTGTTTCCTTTTATTTCTATCTAATAATACTGTATGCCTTTCCATTTTTTGAAGTCTTTATTTCTTTCATTTGTGGTTTAAAATTTCTTCATATAATATTTATATATTTCTTAATAATTCCATTCCTAGATTCCTTATCTTTTTAAATATTTTTTTTCTGTTTATTCATTTTTTTGAGAGAGAAACAGAGCATGAGTGGGGGAGGTACAGAGAGAGAGAGAGAGATACAGAATCTGAATCAGGCTCCAGGCTCTGAGCTGTCAGCACAGAGCCTGACACGGGGCTCAAACCCATGAATCTCAAGATCATGACCTGAGCTGAAGTGAGACACTCAACCAAATGAGCCACCCAGGCACTCTTCCTTGTCTTTTTTCATTATTACTGCCAGTGTGTATTTGTTCTTTTTTTTTTTTTTTCTATTTTGTCTTCTCAGTAGCTGTAGGAAGGCTAGCGATTTTTGTCTAAAAATATGTAATAAGTTCTTCCCCACCCTCTGCCTCTGGCATCCACTGTTCTACCTCTATTGTTTCACCTTTTCCAAAGTGTCATTGAAATGGAATGATATTGTCTATAGACTTTTGAACCTGGCTCCTTTCACTTCATGTGTTGCATGCCTGTTTGATTCTCCATTCAGACCTTCTTCATGAATCTTTATGGTGTCAATGGGTTCAGAAAAGTTTCTGAGGCCAGAGTGTTATTCTCATCCTTTTTTTCCCAAAAAGTGATTATGGGATCTGCCCTTTAGTTACGCTACCTCCTTTGAAAATTGTGCTCTGCCAGCATTATATATGTATGTATGTATATATGTATGTGTATACACACATACACACACACACACACACATATATATGTATATATATATATACACATACATATATATACACATATATATACACATACATATGTAATGTATGTGTATATATACATACACACACATGCACACACACACACACACACACACACACACAGCTATAGGCATCATCTCTCAGAAACTGTCCATACTTTGAATGTATTCAGCATTCTTCTAATGTTGTGGTGTTTTGGTAACATGCCTTCCAGTGTTAGTGAAGGTGGAACTTGCATTTCTTTTTCTTTCTTTTTTTTTTCTTTTTTTTTATTTTTCTAGTGTGATTTTCTAAGGAAGAGGCAGCACATCATTGCTTTGTAATTTTGAAACTCCATGTCCTTTAAAAGCTATTAAATATAAATGTCTCTAGGAAGTGGCTGCTGCGCCTCTAAGTTACTACTTGACTAAAGGCAAACTATAAGCCAAAGGATGGGGTAGCTCTTCAGAGCTGAAATATCACTAGCTTCAGCACATGCTAAGAAATATCCAACTGTTTTTGCATATTATCATTCCAACCTTTTCTCTTACACAATATCTCTTTTGCTTATTCCTTTGAGTAATCTTTGAAATTTAATATTTATTATAATAAAGATTTATTAAGATATTGAGCATCTGCACTTTTAATTATCAATTATCCTGATAAGTCAGTATGGTATTTATTTTATAAATTAAGAAGTGTTGAGGATCAGAGTGTTTAAGTAAACTTCTCAAACTTACACAGTGAGTCAGTAAAGAGCTCTGTTTTCAACCCTTATTTTTTGACTCCAAATCTATTTTTTTTCGACTACTTCACACTTACCTCCACATTTGCATTCACTGTGATGATTATGAGCTTTTTAAAAAAAATCATATACATTATTCAATTGGATTCTAATAACAGTGTAAGTTAAATTGGAAGGAGGTTGTCATTAACTCCATTCTGCAGGTAAAGACAATTTCTGAAAAAAATAAAGAATTTTTTAAGGCGAGCAGTTATTTCATAGCCAGAGCAGATTCATACAAGGGATCCTGATCCAAAATTAGGTATTCTCCCTTTTAAATAACTGTACATCCAAAAGAATAATTTTCTTTATTTAGAAAATTCTAAATTCTGGATTTAAAATTTTGTGAGCATTTGTTCTATCGGGAGCTCTTTGGCACTAGTTATTTAATATATGTTTGATATTTTTATCAGTGTAATGTTTTGCAAGAAACACCATAATACTGTGCAATAAATAACCACGATACCTATAAGATCACAACAATATACGTAATTACTGCTCACAAGTTCTCAGGCTACCGACTGGTTTTTGTGGTCTTGAACGGGCTTGCTTATACTATGCAGTCAGCTGCAGGTTAAAGTAGGTGGCTCTGTAGATCATGGCAGGGCTCTCTCCCATGCTAGCCATCAGCTAGTTTCTTAAGATGGAATCTGTTCCACTTGTATTCATTCAAAACACATTCATTTAATGTTCTAGGTAGATCTTACCAAAAAAATAGATTCATGTTCAGTGGAAAAAAATGGCCAGTGAATTCCCTAAACCAAGGACATGACAGCCAGCCTCGGTTAGCTCTGTTCTAAATCTAAGACTTGGTATGTATCATGTCTTCCCTGGTGCTAGGTATTAGGGACATCATAATGAAAAAGGCAAACAATATCCTTGTTTCAATAAAGCATTTAAGCCAGTGAAGAAGGTAGATGAAAAACAAATAAATAGTGATTTTAAATATACTTCAAAGAGAATTAATAGGCTATGGAGATATAAAATAATAAAAAATGGCCTTTATTGGGTACTTGGAGGGGTCAGTCAGTTAAGCTTCTGACTCTTGGTTTTCAGCTCAAGTCATGATCTCGTGATTCCTGACTTTGAGCCCCACATTGGTCTCTGTGCTCACTGCACTTGCTGGGAATTCTCTCTCTCCCTCTCTCTGCCCTTCCCCTGCTCATTCGTGTGTGTGTGTGTGTGCGCTCTCTCCCTTTCTCTCTCTCTAAAAATAAATAATAAATAAATAAATAAATAAATAAATAAATAAATAAATAAATAAAATTTTTATAATGGTCTTTACTAAGAAATTTATCAGGATACACCTCTCTGAGGAATGAAAATTAATAAGAACAGTAAACCTGGTTGCAGTGGACAAAAACCCAGCCCAAACGGAGTGAATAGTTTCCTGCATTGGATTATATATCCAAAGCATGGGAAATATATAGGGAGTATGAAGGGAGGAACTTGTCTTAGGGAGAATTCCAACTGTGGACTTGAACATCCTTAGGACACAGTATCACCACAGGTCATTGCTGCTTCGTTCTTTGTGGCTCTTTTCTGTTTTAATACAATATCGCAAGTACACTTACACAAACTACAAGGGTATGGACACTGGCAATACTAAAGTTAGAGATCTGTGACCTTGAAAAAAAAGTCACTCTTCACCCTCAGCTTGAAATCTTTTCTAGAAGTTTATATACTCATTAGCCTAATTTAGATTTCACATCCACCTCTTGAGCCAGATGATTACAATAGCTTACATTCAGAGGATGTGCCTAGACTTAAATTAGGAAAACATATTGCCCTAAAGGAAAGCCCAAAGGAATTGTATTAACATGGAAATGGGGTCAAATCTTTGTAAGCCTGGGTCCCTCCCTCAAAATATGTATTTCTAAAGCAAAATTCATGTCTAACTCATATTAGTATGGCCAACAGTAATTATACAGGACTTGATACATTTCCAAAAGGATAGCATAATTTTAGTACATTTCAGACTGTGGAGGAAGCCATCATCTTTCCTCTTATGGAGAATACTCCCTAACTGTACATAAGCGTGTAACTCTTACAGAATCCTCTTTTATTGGATATATTTCCTTTGTGGATCTGTAGGCATGTGATGGGCTAAGAGTAGCAGAACTAGTTTTGCCAACTCTTAGCACTTCCTATGTTGATGTTTCTGAGGTTTGGACTGTCACCTGAAGCTCCACTAAAATGGAAAACCCTTATTTTTGTCTTGAAATTACAATAATTCTTATATTCATTAATCAGAATCAGGTGTATGGAAATCTAAGGAATAAAAACGTATTTATACTTTATTTTAATGAATACATGTAAACCTAAATTTTTCAAGTTTCTTTTAAATATTGGATTAAAAGAAATTGCTCCTTTAATAACAGAGAATTACATAATAAATTATGCTTTTAAATAATTGGATTTGACCTCAGGTATTTTATTCTACTTATGAAAGCATATAAATATTTTTATAAGTCTATTAAAAATAAATTTATTTTCAGATCCTTTTGAAGCATTCATCATCTTTTCTATTCGCCATGAGATCAGAAGAATTGATCTGCATAAAAGAGACTACAGTCTACTTGTTCCTGGGTTGAGAAACACAATAGCACTTGATTTTCACTTCAATCAAAGTTTACTGTATTGGACAGATGTTGTAGAAGACAGAATATACCGGGGCAAACTTTCTGAAAGTGGAGGTAATTTTTTAGTGAGAATTCCAAAACAATTTTCTGTAATCTGAAGGGATTTTGATTAATCTTTGCACGTTGGTTCTCTATCTCCTGCCTCATGTATGTAAAATGATAGATGTCAAGTACATGTGTGAAAATATGTTGAGGGAGGAGAAAAAATGGTAAAAGCCTGTGCTATGCATAGCATTTTCAAATTATGAGCTCTTCCATGGGCGTTGGTGAAAAAATTTGCTTATAAGAAATAACTACTGCCTTCCACACACTAGTAGATACATTTTGAGAGTTGAAATGTTTAGTTTTATTAAAAAAAAGTTTTATTTTATTTTATTTATTTTATTTTTATTTATTTATTTAAATATTTTATTTTATCTTACTGTCTGCAAGATTTAAACAAGCACTGAATTGGTACAAAGACCACTAATATGAACTAAATGTTTTTTGTCATAATTTGACTAATCTCTTTTGGCTAATGTAGGCTTAAGTAGTGAGGCTATGAGATAAATATATGTAATAATCTTTTTGAAAATGCTGGATCTGTGTACCATTCCAAACCCCAGGTGTTTCTATCAAAATATAAATTTCTCCTTAAATCACCTTTACAATTTTGGAAAAATGGTAATAACACAATATAATTATCATATGTGAATTTATGTCCTGTCTCATATTGCAAGAGGCTGATTTCAAGTGATGGATTTAGATCATTGGGCTTAGATTGTTAACTGTTAAAAAAAATTAAAATATATAACAAAAACACCAGCAATGTCATAAACTATGAAGTGTTGTCCTATTAGAAAAAGTGGTTTTTTTTAAATAATTACTTTAATTACAAAAGAAATTTAGAAGTGAGTAAGTAAGGATATTGGTGGACATTACCAAATTGCTTATTTGTATTTAGACCTCACTAATGTCTTCTTCTGTTATTTGTAAACATGCTATGTCTTGTAAGTCTTTCGGGCCAGGGAGGAGTGGGGAGTATGATTTGGGACTTATCTTTGTTAAGGGTAAGTGCAGTAAAAGCTCTTATCTCTCATGCTTCAGAAGAAGGTGGGTGCTTCAAGCTATACTGCATATTGCCCCAGGTAGACTTGATCCTCTTTATTCTACGCCTAAGGATCAATGTTGAAACTAAATTGTAATGATATTAACTAGCGCATCATTATTCCCCAAACCCGTGTTCTATTTCAAAAATCAGAAACAAGAAATAACTTTTTGAACCCTAAACATTGTTGTTCGTCTCAGAGTTTTTTAAAGATTCTTTTTCACTGTCACTGAAAAGACTTAAGAAATTAAAATTTTCTGGTAGGAAAGTTCAGTAATTCTAAATTTGGAGCCTTCTTAGTTTCCTTTGTGCCTTATAACACATTTGCACTATATCTTTCAAACTCAATAAAATACTTTAAAACTCTGTGCTGCTCATACACTGGTCTTTCCTTTGTCCTTAACATGTTCCTTGAATGGGTACAAGAGTTGATTTCCCTTTTTTTTTTTTTTTGTAGGGGTCAGCGCAGTCGAAGTAGTGGTGGAGCATGGCTTGGCTACCCCAGAAGGGCTGACAGTCGACTGGATAGCGGGCAACATATACTGGATAGACAGCAATCTGGACCAAATTGAAGTGGCCAAGCTAGATGGTTCCCTACGCACTACACTAATAGCCGGAGCCATGGAACATCCCAGAGCCATTGCTTTGGACCCAAGATATGGGTAAAGAAGTTTGCCTTTCACAGATTGACTTTGACATAAAAAATAATCTTTTAAATTAATATTGAATTCAATTATCGCATAAATTATTAGATTGCTTATTTTGTGCATATACCTATATGTATATGTATATAATTGTATATATACGAGTTTAGGTTTATTAGCACAGGTGTGGCTATAAGATTGTTTACATAGGTACTTTTAGAGGATAGAAATATCTTTTTTCTAAATATGAACATTAGGCCCTATTGGAAAGTGTTGCAACTCATTTTTGAAGCAGTAATTTAATGAATTTCTCTTTGCCCTGCCAAAGAGGTGCCATAATTGTTTCTAATGGTTGCAGACCACAGTGCCAGTGTCTGGTTCAAACAGTCACAGATGTTTATCACATCACCTCTTATGTATTTTGTAAGTACTTGGAGTCACTTTAAAAGAAAATTCGCATAGACTTGAAGGAGTCCAGTAATGAGACACTGACTATTGGTGTGTTTGAAAGACAAGGCACATGATTCTCAAAAACAAGGTAATATGTTGAGTAACTCAGGTTATTGTCTCTAGTGTTCCCCTGTGTGTGCCTCTGTGAAAGAGCAGAAGAGAGACAATGGATTTGGAGCCAGAAAACAAGGATTCCAGTTCCTACTCAGTCACTTAATATCTGGGGAACCTACTCTATTAACTTCTCTTAAATTTTAGGGTTTTTTTCTTTTGTAAATCAGAGATATTATCTTTATCATTTGGTTGTTTTTGAGGAGATGATAAATATGTGTAAGATAGTATGTAACTGATATAGGTGAGAATACTATTTATTTATGATTTCATTTTTATTTATCTGTTATTACTATTTATTATCTATTTAATTATTTATTACCTTGGTAATTATTTTTTAAATCCAAAACTATCTTCAAGGCTAGAGGTTAATAGATTGAAATTTTTATTTTTGTCTCTGTATCTTTAAATAATACAAAGTCCAAGCAGCGCCAGTGAAGAAGGGGAGTCAGCCAGGAGGGAGTTTGATGAAATGTAGAGGAGAGAAAAGGGAGCCTGTGTTAAAGTCAGCTTCCTGGCCACACTTTCTGGCGTGTTCTCTGGTTTCTGCCCAGGAGTCAGAAATCAGTAGATTAGGAAGTTTGTTCTCCTTTTCCTCAATTCACACACAGACATTAAAGGGGCAAAGCACCTTCCCTAGAGCAGGGTTCCAAACTGGCGACCTTTATTGATGGGTTTTCTTTACCTTCTACAGTGTTTTAAATTTATTTTAATTACTTAGCCCAATTTAAAACATTGAGACATTTTGTATACAATCCCAGATTTCTTGCTTCTTTTGAAAGAACACCGAGATCTGGCAAGGAGCAAAGCAGTAGGTTTATCTTTTAGCTTAGAGATGGGCTCTCTCATGTTTACAGTTTACACTTTGCCTATTTCATCCATTTGCTTCCTGTAATAACAGTTTACCAGGAAGAGATATGTTATGCTTAATGAGAAATTCCTCTTCAAAACAGACTATTCCTGAGATTGCAGGTAAATCGCTGGTCCTGACCATTTACTTCCCATAAAAGTTCATCATCAACATGGGTATTATCCTCCATATAACAACTACCGGTGTGAAATTTTCACCTCTTAGACCTATCTAACTTGTACCAGCATCTTGTAAACAGGAAAAACTTTCTGTATATGGGAAAGTGATATTTTGGAGAAAGCTCTAGTTTTAGCTGTAGTTTCCAATATGAAAGGAAAACTATGAGTGAGTGCTCCCAAATTACAAATGGCACACATAGAGAAAAAAGAAAACAAAAAGGGTAAAACAAGTGTATCAAAGTTTTGAAAATAGTCTGACCAAACAAAGTAGTAGATCTGGGAGTTGAAACTTGGTTTTGAACTGACATTGCTTACGATAAAATTATTTATCTCAGTTTGGGGAATATCCTACCTGAGAGGAGAAAAATAGAAACACAACATGCCACCCACAAATACTATAAATGAAAATGTATCCAGGTACTATTCCAGTGATAAAAGATCTTCAGAAGTAATATATCCTCTAAGTTGAAAATACAGAAAGCTAGCCTCTGAATAGGAAAAACCTGATAATGCTTCTGAGAAAGTTGATGCCTTCCATTACTAATTGCTACTATGAAAGTATAAAGCTGCTTAATTTTTTTGAAACATGAGAGAAGAAACAATGCTTGTAAAATAATTTTTGATATAAATAATTAAAATTCATAGGGTCCCTGGGTGGCTCAGGCTTTTGAGCATCTGACTTTGGCTTAGGTCATGATCTCACAGTTCATGAGTTCAAGCCCTGCATTGGGCTCTGTGCTGAAAGCTCAGAGCCTGGAGTCTGCTTCGGATTCTGTGTTTCCCTCTCTCTCTGCTCCTCCCCTGTTCATGTTCTGTCTCTGTCTCTCAAAAATGAATAAATGTTAAGAACGTTTTTTCAAATAATTAAAGTTCAGATGGAAGTACTAATTCATTCAACTCTAGGAAGTAATTGAAAGGTTGACAAGTATCAGGATATGATAGGATTTTTATTGTGAAAAATTATCTTAATGGATTGATACAATTAAGATATGAGGTTCACATAAATACCCTTAAAGCCAGCTGTAGCAATTACATTTAAAAATGCAGTGCAAAATTAAAATATTTTTAAGTTTGTCATAGTTTGGTAAAAAATTTATAGTTATTTTTAAACATTGGACATTTCATAAGGTAGGCTGAGAGCATACTAAAAATACATGTGAGCATGTGTGCTCGTGCGCACGCGCACACACACAGACACACACACACACACACACACACACACTGAACTGCAAAACTAAGCACAAGAAAAGCAACATTGAAAAATAATTTCAGTGAAACTTAGCTTCCTGCCTTAGTGCTATCTATTCAAATACAAACATAAAATTTCTCCCTGTTTCTCAAATAATTCATGAATACATAAAGAAGCTAGGAATCAAAATTGATAGGAGCTCCAAAGGCACTTAAACTTTTTTGAAAAATTTTATTTAGGGTAAATCTACTAGATAATTTTTTTTTACAAACATGGTTTCTGTAAATACTATTATCTTTCCTACTGCATCATAAGCTCTCTAATAATGGCAAGCAAAGTTGCTTCCATTTGTATGAAATCCTTCACTGCTCTTGGTATACATAATTGTGCTGAATAAATGCTTGTTACATAAAGTAATGCATGTAGGGGCACCTGGGTGGCTCAGTCAGTTAAGCATCTGACTTTGGCTCAGGTCATGATCTCACGGTTTGTGTGTTCGAGAACCGCGTTGGGCTCTGTGCTGACAGTTCAGAGCCTGGAGCCTGCTTCTGATTCTGTCTCGCTCTCTCTCTTTCCCCTCCCCTGCTCATGCTCTGTCTCTCTCTGTCTCTCAAAAATAAAATAAATATACAAAAATTAAACAAAATAATGCATGCAAATGCATAGGCTTTTTGTTGACATGTAACTTATAAAACTCAAGGATACACTTTCAAGAGTGAATTATATAGGAAAAGACAGCTAATGGATACTACTATGAACTTTTTTTACAATAACAAATGAATTAAAAAGCTTAACAACCAGCCACTTTGCTCCCTCAGCACAGCTGAGGTAAAACCGAAGCAGCGACAACAAGAAACAGGTTATAACATTAGCCCAATAAAACATGTTTACATCATGTGAGTTTCCTTCTGCTATGAAGGTCCTTTGTGACCTTTCCCTACAGATGCCAAAAAACAAATGTTTTTAATCAACTATTTTGCTTCCTCGGCATAAAATCCACAGGCCTTCGTTTTACACCATAAAACATATTTGCCATCATGCCACATTCCTTTAATATTCTGGGTTTTGACCCAATATCCCAAGTGACAAGTTATTCCAAGATGGTAAATGGGAGTCTTAGGGAGGAGTCATTTTTCTCTCATTCCATTTTAAAGGAATACACTTATTGCTAAGGTGACCTGAAAGAGTACATGAATCTCCTCTAAACAACAAGCTTAGTATTAGGGAGTAAGAAGCACTAGGGAGTTCAGAATCTATAGGGCACTCACTTCAGTTCTTGAACTTTCATTGCCTTTGTACTGATGCAGCTGCCTGGTGTCTTCCTGCTCCATTGCTGGTATTTAAATTTCATTTGTCATAATAACGGGATGCTGCTATAACAATTGCAATTTGTAAAAGCAGATATAATAATTATGAAGATTAGTGAAACATCTAAAGAAAATTTTAATTTCATCTGGGACTGTTCCTAAATTAAACTAATAAAGATGTTGTTGCTTTTAGAAGACCTAAAGATTATAGATAAGTAACCTCTTTTTTGGCCAAGATCATTTATTTTCACCTTCTGCAGCTTGACCTGATAGATGATAATGGCCCTTTCATGCCTGTAATGATACAAGTTGTTCATGGTCCATTGACCCAATTTAATCCTGATACAGACTAACCAGTGAATGCAGGAACTGTAGAATCAGTAGACTGTAGTCTCTTTTTTAAAAAGCAATTGTGGCTGAATATTTCCACACATCCTGTAAGAGGACATATTCAGTCTTTGTATATTTCAAGAAATAATGCAATCATTGAAATGCTAATACATTTTAACCACAAAAAGAAAGTAATAAGGGGAAAATGATTCTTTTAAAATACCATATTGGAAAGTATACAAAAGAGTGCCTAGAATTTTATGAAACAATGATCCTTGAAATCAACTTTTAAATTGATTGTAAACTGACTTGTGGTAAAGTTAAAAACACTTTTACGGGAACTAATTCTAGACCATGTTATTTTATAAAAAGAGTTGAAAATTTCCCCACTTGAATTGATGAAAGATTAGGACCATAGCCCTAACCAGAAACAGTTTAATGCTGCTATGTTTAGTGAAGAAATGAAGGAATCACTTATTTTAGAATTCCTCAAACTATCTCAAGCCATACTTTTTTGGTCCAGTGGACCATATCTGAAAGTTTACAGTGCCTACTTCTGGCAAATATATACATGCAGAGAGAATGCAGAATTGTAGGCTTACTGATATGTGTGTTGCAATTTCCACAACTACATGTGACAGAACTAGGTAGAAAGTTACAAGAGAGACCCCAATTCTCCATTTGTTATTCAGGCAAAGGACAATGCTTCAGAAGTTGTAGGGTCATCAATCCAGACTGAATTACAGTCTTGCCTAGATCTGGTGGTGACTTATCCACAGATACTCAGACTAGTTATGATTCTCAAAATCATCGTTTGTTTTCAGTGATTATTTTTCCTAATCTTTTGCAAACTTGAAAACCTCTCTTATCTACCTTGTTTGTCAAGATAACACCATAAATTTGATTGATGCTATGTTGCTCTTGTTTCTATTTTAAATCTTCTTTTTTTAATCTTAAGTATAAAGGGAAGCTGACAAATAACAATCTGCTGTCAGTGAAAAGATGTGTGCATCTAAAATTAAATTTGTAGTGAGACACATAATTCATTTCATTCATTCTTTTAAAGACATTTAGCTATTTAACTGAGTAGCCTACCAGCTTTATATTGATTAATCTCTGTTCCATTTGCTCTTTTTGGCAACATATTGTATATTTATAAGGAATATGTGTATGTGTATATACATATTGATATTTCCAGGTAATTGGGTTTTTTCCTCATATAAAACAATCTACTCTTTAAAAATTAGTCTTTTCAGGGACACCTGGGTGGCTCAGTCCGTTAAACATCTGACTCTTGGTTTTGACTCAGGTCATGATCTCATGGTTTGTGAGTTTGACCCCCTCATCAGGCTCTGTGCTGACAGCACAAGCCTGCTTGGGATTTTCTCTTCCCTCTCTCTCTCTGCTCCTGCCCCACTTGCCCCTTCTGTCTCTCTCAAAAAATAAATACATAAGCTTAAGGTTTTTTTTTTTTTAATTAGTCTTTTCAGAAAAAAATATATTTCTAGCTGTAAGATTTTATATAGGTCCTCTGGTATTTTTGATATTTAAAAAAATTCACTTATGAATTTAATTTTGAGTTGTTTATACTTTAAAAAATATTTTAATGTTTATTTATTTTGATAGAGAACGAGTTGGGGAGGAACAGAGGGAGAGAAAGAGAGAGAGAGAGAGAGAGAGAGAGAATCCCAAGCAGGCTGTCAGTGCAGAGCCCTACAAGGGGATCAGTCTCACCGACCATGACCTGAGCCGAAATCAAGAGTCAGACACTCAACTGACTGAACCATCCAGGCACCCTGTGTTCTTAACACTTTTAAACCTTATAATATAAATTTTCAAATACACAAAATAAAAGGAATTATATAATAAAATTCCTCATTTCCATTACCCAGCTTCAACAATTATTAGTACACTGTCCCTGATATATTATTTAGTTTTATCCTTTCTCAGCAGTTTACTTAATTTACTTGAATATTGGTGATTAAGCAATGAATAATTTGGATTTTGTCTTTATGGATATAATCCCAGGGGCATGAAACTCCTAAAGCTGCCTGTGAAACTAATTTTTTTCTTTTTTACATAAACTCAGTTTTTGACAGACATTCTTTGAGATAAACCCCATCCTATGACCTACTCCTTTGAATCTTTTTCTCATGGCTTTGGCTTAAGCTTACGTTATAAAACTAATCCACCTTCACATTCATGCTGGTATGACATTTAAACATTGACATTAGTATTAATTCTTGTTCTCTGTCCTTCTTTGTGTCTGTCTCCCTTTCGTTAACAGTTTGGAAATACTTTGAGTTTTTTCATTTAAAAAATTGTCTCAACGACTATGTGTGTGTGGCATGCTTTTGCGAACACAGATCTTTTCTGTGGGCTGACTAGTTTCCGTCCATTTCCTCATCAAATGCTCCTGACACTGTACAGTTACAGTTTTTATTTACAGATGAGAAAATGGAGTCTGAGGTTAAAGATGCTGGAGTAAGTGACAGATACCAGTCTCAATCCCAAGTTTGTCTGAGACCAAAAATATATTGACATAATCATTTAATAACATTTTGTGGATGCCCAGTGCTTAAGAGTTGTATATGAACTGCTACTCTTATCAAGAACATCTACATCTTCCTTCTCTGTTCACCATAGGTTTTAACATATGTACTTACTAAATTTATTGTATAATGTATTGAATCATCATTTCCTTTTGTATTTGGCATTCCTCTGTCCCCAAACAGACTATATACGTTTCAAAAATTGAAGTCATGACAAATAGTTTATATCACTCCATATTTCCTTATATAAACATATTTTTCTTAAAAGATAGGGTAAATTGGATTTTGAATTTTTTTCCAGAGGATTATTTCATTTTCTGAGGTAATCTGCCAAATGAATATACTTAGGGATCATTCCAAATATGGAAGAATAAAAAGTAGCAAAACTATATATAATTATAATGAAGAATAAAGGTATTTTTATCAGTAGCTTTACCATTTTTCACCAAAATAGTGTCAGAGCTTATGATAGGAAAATTTGCTAGGTTGTCACTATTTCTCCAGTCCTTTGAGTTCTGCCTTCCCAAATCACCATGCTATTCATTGGGTTCTATGACCAAAGTAGAGAAGGCAACTGCCATTTACTGATTAGCAACCATGCTCTTACTCCTGTACCAGATGTTTTCCCTTTGTTATTTTGTTTAGTGATGTGACATTAAAGAATTAGATGTTAAAAGCATGAGAACAGAAGTTAGACTGTCCAGTTTCCCATCTCCCTCTGCCACTCACCAGCTCTATAACCCTGGTCAAGTAATTTAACTTCTCTAACTCATTCTCCCATCTCAAACATAAATAACATCAGTCATGGCCTCATGATTGATTAAAGGAGATCACCTATAAAGCACTGAAAATAGTATTTAGCATATAGTAAGCACTTAAAAACTACAGCCAGTTGTAATGATTGTGGTATTATTGTGTAACTATACAATACATACTATAGAAACATGCATTAGCAGTTTAAACCACTGTCAACTGAATGTAAGCTGTCTATCGCCTAATAGCCTTAGAAATCAAATGCATGACATAAGGTACTTAATGCCCATTGTGGGGAAGAACTGTTAGTGCACCATGAATTTGTAGAGTCTCAAATAGTATTTGGTTTTAAAAGAAGTAATAATGTTTAACATATAAAACTGGTATTTTCACAACTGCTTTGTTTGTGTTTGTTAAATTATGATTTCCTCTGTTTTCCCTCTGTTTCCTGTCATATGATCTATGTCATTGCTATGAATGTGAAGGCTATCTCCATACTGATGACTTCCAAATTCATAACTCCAGCCCTGCCTTCTTCCCTGAGCTTCACCCTGGCATACCACGGTTTCATGAATACCTCCATATTGATATCTTGAAATCATAAGATAAAAAAATTAGTAAGATTAAAAAAAAAGTAAACTTTTGATTGCTCTTCACATTCATTCACACTCATTTCCAAAATCTTAGAATTGGATCCTCTTCCATTTTCCTATTTTTTTTTATGGATTCCCTGCACACCCTCTTCCTTACCCTTACTCTGACTTCGCTGACATGAGAAACACAGTCACTTAAGATCTGTTCTCTACTCCGTTCCCTATATTTAGTCATCAGCTAGCCCTGGAAGTTCTACCTCCAAAATGTACCATTAATCCATTCACTTCTCTTTCCTTCCACTCCCATACTCCAAACCACCATCATCTTTGCCTGGTCCTTTAAAATAACCACCTGATGTGCCCATACTCTTGCCTCACTGTCACCCACTTATAAATGGCACCATGTTTCTCCCCTGCTTAAATATGCTTCTTATTCCCTTAAAATAAAATCCCAAATAATTGCCTTAGCCAGAAAGACCCTTTAAGTTGCCCTCTTCAAATCCATCTTCTTCCTTTTTCCTTCTTACTCACTATCTTGATATTATTTCTGTTCTTCAGATCACCCACTTTCTTTTCCCTGTCCAGGCTTTTATTTATTTTGCTTGTCATGTTCTTTATATTGTTCTTTTTATCTTTTAGAGTCAGTGTAAATACAGCCTTCTCAAAGTGTTTTTTTTCTTTTTTTCCTGATCATCTTCTTTAAGTAGATCACTTACCTGCTATTCTCTTCCATAACAAAAGTTTTCCTCTGCTTATTTCAGAATCTGTAATTATATATTCGTGTGTTTATTTGACTTGTCTTCTCCACTGGACTCTAAGCCCCATGTGGGTAGATAACACATCTGTTTCTTTTGAGACTGTTTACCTAACAAGTGTCTAGCATATAGTAGGCACTCAATAAATATTTGTGAAATGAATGGCTGAAACAATAACATTATTTATTTTTCTTCAGAATTCTTTTCTGGACAGATTGGGATGCCAATTTTCCTCGCATCGAATCTGCTTCCATGAGTGGTGCTGGCAGAAAAACCATCTACAAAGACATGAAAACTGGAGCTTGGCCAAATGGACTAACTGTGGACCACTTTGAAAAAAGGATAGTTTGGACAGATGCCAGGTTTAAAAAAAATGATCTTTTTCTTCTATATCTTCTGTTACCTTTCACAGATAGTATTTCTAAACTCAAAAGATGTCCTAACATGCATGTATTATATATACACACATTGAAATTGGTGGTAATATTTATTTGTTTTCCATATGATGGTGGTGGTGATGTTTGTTTGTTTTTGTTATGATGGGCTTATTTTTTCTTTCTACAAATCAGACACCCATAAAATATTTCAAATATTTTTTATAAAATATTTTCTCTGGCATTTATGTAAGTAATATGATAACATAACTGGACTATCTGAATACGTTTTGATAAAATACTGATTTATTACCTTTCTGTAGGTCAGATGCTATTTATTCAGCCCTCTATGATGGAACAGGCATGATAGAAATCATCCGAGGTCATGAATACCTTTCCCATCCTTTTGCTGTGTCTCTATATGGAAGTGAGGTCTACTGGACAGACTGGAGGACCAACACATTGTCAAAAGCCAATAAGTGGACAGGGCAGAATGTCAGTGTGATTCAGAAAACCAGTGCCCAGCCATTCGACCTTCAGATATACCACCCCAGTCGACAGCCCCACGGTAAGCGCTGGTTGTGAAGTAACCATCCAGAAAGTATTTTCACCTTAGTCATATAAGATTTGAAGTGCAAAATCACTTCTATAAGTTAAGTTATTAATATTTTATGTATATGGTAGAAGTAGTTCCAGAGTTTGTTTTAATTAGTTCAGAATATTTTTTTTCTTTCCCTTTTTTTCATATAGCAGTAAAGAAATCTTAGAAATTAAGGGTTTTTATACAAAGTCCTCACATTTTTTGGGGCGCCTGGGTGGCGCAGTCGGTTAAGCGTCCGACTTCAGCCAGGTCACGATCTCGCGGTCCATGAGTTCGAGCCCCGCGTCAGGCTCTGGGCTGATGGCTCGGAGCCTGGAGCCTGTTTCCGATTCTGTGTCTCCCTCTCTCTCTGCCCCTCCCCCGTT
Organism: Neofelis nebulosa; assembly: GCF_028018385.1. Taxonomy (NCBI): domain Eukaryota; kingdom Metazoa; phylum Chordata; class Mammalia; order Carnivora; family Felidae; genus Neofelis; species Neofelis nebulosa. The sequence continues at coordinate 90,007,407 of NC_080783.1, forward strand.
CATGCTCTGTCTCTCTCTGTCCCAAAAATAAATTTAAAAATGTTGAAAAAAAAAAAAAAAAAAAAACAAAGTCCTCACGTTTTTAGTCACTGCTTGTATCTATAAAAAATACTGTGGAAAGTTGTAAAAGGTCTTTATATTGAGAATCTATCACCAGACTAGGATCAGAAAGGACACATTGATGTTTGCCTTCATTTTGGTTCAATAGTAATCTCCATCTTGGCTTTGGGATTTCATTTCTTCCACTCAATCCTTGCCAAATGTTCTTAATGTCAAGTCTGAACATTTTTCTTCCCTTTTTTTTTTTCTGGGCTACTATGGCCATCCGGTGTAACGTCAGCTCATCCTTTTATACCTCTTGATGGAGTCTTCCCCTTTATAATGTGTGTCTTAACCAAAAGAATCTCATTCCAAAACAAACAGTGTTTTCTTATCATTAGTAGATTTTTACTTGAGAATATTATGTTCAGATGACAGCTCTTTACTGGAGGATACATTTTCTCCTTGTCTCCCTCTTTCAGTGTAGAGTAGACAGATCTTCCACTTTGTTAGCATTTCTGGTCTTACAGACTTCACTTCAATCCTCATTTTAGATTTATGTTATAATATCTTCACCTGGTTGTGACTAAAACTACTCACCTTCTGGTCTGTAAATTCCTTAGCTATCCTTTTTCTTTCTTCAATACTTGGCCTTCATTCTCTCTTGATACTATTTCTTCTACGAAAATTTCCTCATCTGTAAAATTTTCTGTGCCCTGTCTCTGACATAGTCTGATTGAATCTAGTTTTGGTCCCAGACACTTTCAGTTTCTCAGTCTCAGTTTTCTTATATAACAGATCCTTCTTTGTCTGTGGGAGTTTCTACATACCATGTAGTAAATGAGCAATCATGTTAAATCTTTTCTATCATCCTTAATTCCTCTACTCTTTTCATCCTACAAACCTGCACGACATGGGGACATTAAGAGGAGACAATAGAGCTTAGTCACTTTTGTGCTTAATAGGCATTTGATTTAACTAAATTGAAATAAAGCAGGAAATCATGATTCTGGCCAACAATGTGACACTAATACAATACAATAAAAAATTTTTCTTTTCTGAATACTTCCTTCAGCATGAAAGAGTATCAAGTCATCAACATTGTATGTTGATGACATGCAGGATTGGTTTTAATTTTTATGAAAGCAAAATATGTACTTCTATGTTTTTGTGACCCAGACTCTGGCATTTTTTAGAAGCTGTAGTTTTTATGTTTAGAGTAATTTAAATGAATTGGACCATGAAAAACAGCCTGGGTTTATGTATTACATCATTCCCCTCCTCAAAATAGGATCAATGTATTTCATTTACTTAACTGTCTAATTTGCCCACATTGACAGAGCCCTAGAAAATTTATAGAATGGAAAGGAAAATGATACTTTCTAGCTTTTATGACATTTTCATATATATAGAAAGGAACCGAAACAAAGTACAGTAGTTCCCTCCCCACACTCTGCCATGGTTTCACTCTCCCTGATCACCTCTGGTCTAAAAGCAGAATATCCTCCTTCTAAACTATCATTAGAAGATCAATGACAGCCTAACACTATGTTACAATGCCTACGTCATTCACCTCACTTCATCCGTCACGTAGGTGTTTTATCATTTCCTAACATCGCAAGCACAAGGGTGAGTGCAATATGGTATTTTGAGACAGAGAAATACCACATTCACATAAATTTTATGACAGTATGCTATTATAATTGTTCTATTTATTGTCATTCGATTGCTGTGTCTAATTATTAAATTAGATTTATCATAGATATATATCATAGGTATGTGTGCATAGGAAAAAAACATAGTATATATAGGACTTGGTAACATCAATAATTTCAGGCATCTATTTGGGATGTATCCTTCCTGGATAAGGAGAGATTGCTGTAATTCGTTTGTTGGTGGGGAGATTTTTTTTGACATAATTTTTTTAATGTTTTTATTTATTTTTATTTTTTGAGAGACACAGAGAGAGACAGAGTGAAAAGTGAGGGAGGGGCAGAGAGAGGGAGACGCAGAATCCAAAGTAGGTTCCAGGCTCTGAGCTGTCAGCACAGAGCCCAACGTCAGGCTTGAACCCATGAACTATGAGATCATGACCTGAGCCGAAGTTGGACACTTAACTGACAGAGCCACCCAGGTTCCCCAACATCATTTTTTTTATTTCTTTTGAGAGAGACAGAGAGAGAGAGAGACAGAGAGAGAGAGAGACAGAGAGAGAGAGAGAGAGCGAGAGAGAGAGAGCGAGAGAGAGAGAGAGAGAGAGAGAGAGAGAATCTTAAGCAGGCTCCACACTCAGTGTGGAGCCCGAGGCAGAACTCAATCCCACCCCTGAGATCACGATCTGAGATGAAATCAAAAGTCAGATGCACAACTGACAGCCACCCAGGCACCAATTGACGTCTTCACTTAACTTGAAATATGATTTATATAAGACTTCTCCAATTTGCAGAAAATAAAGAAGTTTTTACTTTATGGATCTGATTTAACATACAGAATTCAGGGCAGATATTCTAGTCTTTATATACTTTTAGAGAATGTCACCTATAACGAGACCTTGCTATTTCCTAATTGAAATTCAGTCAGTTTCCAATTTTGAGAATGATCAGAGAGCATTCTACTTTTCCCCAGTATAAGGATCACTGAGCATATAACAATCATTATCCATCTTGTTTATCTGCTTCAGTGAAGTAACACTTCCACTGCTATGGGAAAAAATAAAAAAAAGATGTACGAATATATTGACTATTACCAAGGATAGTGTTGCAGTAAAAATGGTGGCAAAGGTTCAGTGTTAATACAAGTAAAATAATAATAGCACCCTGTTTTCTGGTGAATAATAATGTAAAGTTCACGGAAAATAATAAATTTTAAAAATACATGACATTCAGTGCTATAAAATTGAAATATATCTTTCAAAAATTAAAGAAAGAAAGGTTACAGATAGTCTTTGAAATTATCTAATCCTCCAAGTAGGAAGTTAATGAATGTTTTAATACCAGTTTTCATACATTCATCTTGTGCATAAATTTCCAAGTTGGTTATTGAACACAAAAGTAAAACTTTTCAAAAGGAAAATGTATTTTAGAACCTTTGGTTTCTAATGTTGTTGTTATTTGGGATGAAGAAGAAACAATCAAAGCTCAAACGTATGCAATATAAAGGAGCAATAGTGGGTATATTAAATCTAATTTTTAAAAAATGTTTATGTTTGAGAGAGAGAGAGAGCACACGCACAACTGGGAGAAGGGCACTGAGAGAGGGGACAGAGGATCCAAGCCAACTCTGTATGCTGATAGCAGAGACTCGAACTCGCAAACTATGAGATCATGACCTGAGCCAAAGTCGGAAGCTTAATTGACTGAGCCACCCAGACACCCCGCTGTTATCGATCGTTTTAATGCATGTTTCTATACATAAATATGTATCTTTACTTAATAACTTTGGGGTTTGTTGCTGTTGTTAGCAAGTCATATGGTCTTTTAGTTGCCAGAAACTGATAGATGAACATAAGCCCTTCCAAAACGTATCACTAAACCCTAATGAAAATTAACCCATAGTCTTTGTTTTATAGTTTTTCTTTATTTATTTTTTGAATCTATTCTCGGCAACTTTCAAATACTTTCAAATAATACTTAGTATTATTTTTTTATAAAGGACTTTTATTTATTTTGAAAGAGAGTGTGAGTAGGTTAGGGACAGAGAAAGAGGGGAGAGAGAGAATCAGAAGCAGACTCCACACTGTCAGTGCAGAACTTGATGTGGGGCTCGAACTTGTGAACTGTGAGATCATGACCTGAGCCGAAATTAAGCGTCTGCCGCTTAACCGACTGAGCCACCCACGTGCCCCTTAATAGAGTATTATTAACTGTAATCACCCACACTGTACATTACATTGCCATGGCTTATTTATTTTACAACTAGAAGTTTGTACCTTTTGACTCTCTTCATCCATTTCACCCAAACCCCACCTTTTCCTTTTGGAAACCAGCAATTTGTTCTCTGTATTTATACGTTCAGTGTTTTGTTGCTGTTGTTGTTTTGTTTTAAGATTTCACATGTAAGTGAGATCATATGGCATTCGTATTTCTCTGACTTATTTCTCTTAGCATAATGCCCTCAAGGTCCATACATGTTGCTGCAGATGACAAGATTTCCTTCCTTTTTCAAGACTAAATATTTTGAAATATATAAATTTTCTTTATCCATTCATCCATTGATAGGCACCTAGATTGTTCCTATGTGTTTGCTACTATAAAAAAAGTGCTGCAATGAACATGAGACAGCATATGACATCTCCTATGCCAAAAAAGCAAAGCAAGAAAGTTGAAAGTAAGGACACAGAGTAGTAGTTTTATGCTGATAGATACTGTAGGAACCAAGGACAGAAATATGAAAATAAAATATTGGGAAATTTCGAATAAGAATGTTACATAACATGTACTGTAGTTTCACACTGGCTAGGAAAGTCACATTTCATCCCTATATGCCCTTTCCCATTGATTGGGCTGACAACTAGACACTTAACCTAAATTTTCTATTTTTTTAAAGTTTTGTTCATTTATTTTTGAAAGAAAGAAAGAAAAAGAAAGAAAGGAAGGAAGGAAGGAAGGAAGGAAGGAAGGAAGGAAGGAAGGAAGGAAGGAAGGAAGGAAGAAAGGGAGAGAACACAAGCGGGGGGAGGGACAGAGAGAGAGAGGGAGACACAGAACCCGAAGCAGGCTCTAGACTCTGAGCTGTCAGCACACAGCCCTATGCAGGTCTGGAACGCGTGAACTGTGAGATCACGACCTAAGCTGAAGTCGGATGCTCAACCCACTGAGCCATCCAAGCGCCCCTAAATTCTCTATTTTCTATATATGTTGTGTATTGGCAATTGATAGCATGTAGTTGATACTTAACGTCCAACCTACTGAATAAATACATGGGAGATGGTAGTTTTCTTAGCATAGAGAGCTCATATAAATAAATATATTTGTTACTTTTATAATATTTGTTACACAAGAACACCATCATAGATTTCCCTTTAAGGTAAAAATGAATAATAAACATTTATGAAGCCATCTAATTTAAATACATTTTTATCAGTAAAGCACAGCTATTAATTGAATAAATTTTGAGTGCATTAAAAACCAACAGCAACAACAAAATTTATGATAAACTATTTTTGAGAAATATGTTAGTTTTGTTTGGATAATGAGATCTGGGCTTGTATGATTAAGCATTAAATTAAAATTATATCATCATCCTGACTTTGTAATAATAAGGAAGGTATGCACTTATATTGCCTTTTTATTAGTCCTTTACAGGCATTACTTTCAATCTGCACAAAGATTTGCAAGAAACATTCTCCTTCTGAGAGGCTTCTCACTTCAAAGCCATATAACAATTATGAATCTTTACACAATTCAGATTTCACCTCCTTCATGTTCATGCTTAACACCACAAGAACTCCTTTAGCACTTAGAGCTTGTATGGTTATATAATATTTTCCTAACTCTGTTTTATTTACCCACTACATTATACAATATTTGAGTAGAAGAATGCCACTTATTTATTTGTGTCCACTATATAGCAAAGTCCTTTATAATGTTATTAATTATAATATTATTAGCACCTGACACTTGCTAATTTTCATTCCAATTGTATGAGGAAGGTGTTAGCAACATAGTTTTATAGATAAGGAACCTAAGGAAGATAAATACTAAGTTATTTCCTCAAGGTCTATAGCCAGAAGGTGTTTGCCCAGTTATCTGACTTCAAGGAAAGTGACCTCAGAGCTCTTGCCTTAACCACTCTGCTCTACAATAAGTTCCTGTTTGAGATTCTCCTTGGAATTTTTATTTTATGTCACCTGATGGCAGTAGAGAGTCATTTTATTGCCTTTTAAGTGTGACAGATTAATTCTTACCTTCTTGGAGTTTATAGTCTAGAAGGGGAACAAACTAAATTAAAAACTAGGATCAATAAAATAACTGTTATCATGGATTGAGTTTGAATGTAAGAGTATAGCAAATAGATTTTAAAGGGCAGTAGGGTTTGTTCCTAAAAAGACCTTGGGTTAGCCTAGTTCAACCCATTCCTCTGTCACTCACTAACTAGGCTTGTCTAGCTGAGGCAAAATAATTCACTTCTGGGATCTCATTTCCTCATTTGTAGGTCGAAACAGCTAGAGGTAAGGAGGAAATAAATGGAAAACACGATTGGGCAGGGATCAGACCATGTTGGCATTTAAATGGCCCTTTCAATTTTAATTTTTATCCTCTAGGATAGCTAGTTTGAATGATTTCAGACTTGAATGCACATCCAAATTACCTACAGAGGTCACTAAAACACAGATTACTGGGCTGCACTCAAGAGCTTTAGATTCAGTAGGCCTAGAGTGTGGCTTCAGATTTTGCATTTTTAACAAATTCCCAGGGGATGGTGATGTTGCCTAAAGAGCCACTTTAGAGTCTTAAGTGAAGGAGAAAATCATTTTTATTTATTTGGTCAACGGAGTGAGAAGAGCAGATTTGGGTGCTAGAAACACGATTTCATCTGTGCGGGGCATAGATTGCAGAGAGACAGCACTGCAGGTAGCACTGGTGAGTGGGCTACTTCAGTAGATCCAGAGCTTAGGTGATGCAAAATCTGGGATGATGGTCATAAGAACAGAGAGAATGGTATGGTTGAGATATGCTTACAGGCAAAATCAATAAAAATGGTGATAGAAGTTGTGGAGTGGGGGAGATTGGGAAGAAAAGGAAGAATTTGAGATGGTTGTTTTCTCTAGTTTCTGTAATTGGCTTTATGATCAAGATATGACCTAGAGTCCATGGGATTGAGTTAAGGGAGGAGTCCACAAACTTCTGTGAAAGACCTGATAGTAAGTGTTTTAGGCTTTACAGGCCATATGGTCTCTGTTGCAGCTATTCAACTTAGCTGTGTGTGAAAGTAATCACATGGAAAATGAACTGTTGTAGCTATGTTTCAATAAAACTTTATTTATAGACACCAAAATTTGAATTTCATATACTTTTCATGTTATAGAATATTATTCTTTTTTTTTTTTTTTTTTGCCCTACAGTATTAGCCTGCAGGCCAAAGTCTACTGACACCTGGTTTAAAGGATAAATTAAAAAAAATAAACTTTTGATGCACTCAATTTGAGGTACCTCTGGGACATGATGGAATATTCAGGGCTATAAGGCAAGGAGAGTTTAAGCAAGAACTAGAGCTTCGGTATTCATTTAATTTTAGGTTGAAGACAAAAAGATAAATGAGATTTCCCAAGAATATTACAGAAAATGAGAAGAGGGAAAGGACAGAGCCTTGAAGAAAGCGAACACTAAAGAAGAAGGCAAGGCAGAATGCTGAGGAGGTGACCAGAAACAAAGAGATAACAGTCAAAAGAAACAAAAAACAAAAACAGAAAAACAAACAAAAAAAACCCCACTAAGACAAGTTTCAAGATGACAGTGTGACAGTGGCCACTTCTCATGGAGAAGTCAAGAAAGATAAAGACATAAGTGTATTCATTGGATTTAGTAATTTGGAGGACAGTCGGCCATAATTTAATTTAGAACAATTTCAGTGGAGCTGTTTGCCTGTATCCTAGTGATGACAACTATGTCTGAGGTTAGGCATTATTATAAATATTCAAGCCTTTTTACTAAAAATAAATATAATTTATTAAACAAAGAGCTATAATTTATTAAAATAATTTATTAAGTAGCACAATGTAAATGCAAAGAAAAAAACAAACAAACAAGCGTCATAACAATTAGCTTAGAAGATGCTTGTAATTAAGAGGAAAACTCTAGAGCCAACTCCAGAGCCAGACTGTTTGGGTTCACATTCTAATTTTGTCCTATCCTGACTGTATGACCATTATCTATCCTACCTTTTTATTTGTAAAATGCAATCATTGAAAAGATTAAGTGTGTTAGTTTCTTTTCTTTTCTTTTTTTTTTTTTTTTTTGAGAGAGAGAGACAAAGAGCAATTGGGGGAGGGGCAGAGAGAGAGGGAGACAGAATCCCAAGCAGGCTCTGCACCATCAGCACAGAGTAGGATACAGGGCTCAAACTCACAAATGTGAGATTATGACCTGAGCTGAAGTCAAGAGTTGGACACTTAACCAACTGGGCCACCCATGTGCCTCTGCATTAGTTTCTTTTTAAAGCACTTACAAGATATCTGACAAATACTTAGCACTATATAAATGTGGTTAAGTAAATGATAGATAAATAATAGATAATAAGATAGATAGATGATAGATAGATAGACACACAATTCCCTTAGTTACTTTGTTTTACACATCACCATCTCTCCCCTCCCATTAGAAGAGGAGTTGTTTATAAACATGGAGAAGTATAACTTTCTTCTTTTGTATATAAACCTTCTCCCATCCAGCATGTTGGCCATCCTTCTGTGTCCTCTCTCAGCTCAAAGGTCTTTTCTTAATCACAACTTCACTTGTGTTTAATACTCAGAGTAGTTCAGTTTTTTCATGAATCGAGAATGATTCCACTACTCTGATGGTGGTGGTGGTCGTGGTTGTGGTGGTGGGTTTCTTCTGTATTTCTTTAGTTGCTATGTTTGGAATCTGTTCTTGAAAGAATTCATACATGATTGTCACTTTAAATATAGAGTGTTGCAAGTACTTTGTATATTAGACTTTTACCGATTACGAGATGTTTTCCCAGTCTGAAGAAACTTTTCTCTTTCTGAAAAGATCTCAGTTCAATGGGGACTCTATATATATTTGTTGATATAAATAGTACTGTTCTGTAGAAACCACTTTATTTTACTTTCAAAGACAGGCTTCTGGCTCAATCATCCTTTTCAATTTTGTTCTTGAAACCCATAGTGACTGTCAAATGTGCAAACTATCTTATATAATACATTAATGACAATATCCCTTAGAAAAATCAAAACCCAGAGACATGAATGAGACATGAGGAGTTTATTGTTACAACAATTACATTAAATGTATTTATAAAAATTATACTCCAAGGCAGTATCCATCCCACATGCCTGCTTTGTAAAACATCTATGAGTAGTTAAGAGAATGAATGAATCTAAGTCAATTGGTTCATTTAGAGAAGTAGTATGTATAATAGTTGGAGGCTCAAACTCTAAAATCTTAAACTTATATCCCTCTTAATAGTTCTGTGATTTTAAGGTGTTTTTTTTTTTTTTACCATATTAAAAATTAAGTTTACTCTTCTATAAAATAGGGGCAATTTATTTTTATAAACAAAACTGCCTAATAAGAGAAAAGGAAATAATGCTTATAAAATGCTTTATATCGTGATAAAAATAAATTATTCCATTTTGGAACCTTACTCTATCAATTTTTATCTCACTTGCCTATTATGTTATGTGGCAATATAAGAACTGTGGGCTATTTCTCAAAGAGTAGTTTTAACACTGAAATGATCTAAGTACCTACTATCACTTCAAGAAAATGTATCTAGAGAAAATAAAACTTTTATTGACCACATTGTAAGAAAATTAGCTTATCTTACTTAAGAAAAGATTCTATATTCTAAGAATACTAGTAATATTGCTCCTTCAGGGGACAAAATTTCACTTATGAAACTGAAAGAAGGAGGGATTCCATTTGGGCCTCTAAATATATTTAATCATAACCAACATTTATCTTGTTAATAAAAAGGTTTGAGAAAAAAAAAGGAATACTCTTGAAACCATGTTACAACATGGAGATGAATCTCAAATATTTGCAAATTATTTAAATCATCTAATTCCACAGTTTACCATATCAAGATCTAACTACCTGTCATAAAAGTCAAATTTCTCTTTCTCCATGTATTTCTATAGATGTATATGTATATAGATGTATATATACACATATATATGTGTGTATGGATACACTCCACCCTACATATTATTGACAGTGTTAAAAACATATTATTTCTCCTGCTGTTTTATAGTATCTCTTTATTTCAAAATTTTATGTGCTATCAGTAAAGGATTTATTTTATTTTGCATGAGCCCTATTTTAAAATGTTAATGTTTCAGATGCCTGGGTGGCTCAATTGGTTGGGAATCTGACTCTTGATTTTGGCTAGCTTCATGTTTCCAGGATCAGGGGATCAAGCCCCACTCAGCCAGAGCCTGCTTAAGATTCTCTCTCTCTCTCCCTCTCTCCCTCTCCCTCACTTGCACTTTCTCTCTTTTTCTCTCTCTAAAATATAAATAGAGTGCGTGGGTGGCTCAGTCGGTTAAGCATCTGACTTCGGCTCAGGTCATGATCTCGCGGTCTGTGAGTTCGAGCCCCGCGTTGGGCTCTGTGCTGACCGCTCAGAGCCTGGAACCTGTTTCAGATTCTGTGTCTCCCTGTCTCTCTGACCCTCCCCCGTTCATGCTCTGTCTCTCTCTGTCTCAAAAATAAATGAATGTTAAAAAAATTAAAAAAATATAAATGAATAAATAAATAAAACAATACATAAAAAATAAATAAAATGCTAATATTCTAAGAATGGTAAGCTGGTGTGAAATAGTTAAATCAAAATGCTTTCACTTTTACTTGTAGTTGATAGCAGCTTTGAAGAGATGAGGTTTCTGACTGAGGTGAAGTGAATGGCATGTGATATCACAGCAAGGAGGAATTTTTGAGATTTGAGTAAACCTGTGAGGCTTCCATAATGAGGAGCTTAGAACTTCATACAGTACTGAGAGCCTGGTAGAAGAGAGAGAAGAAATGAACAATGAAGAAGAAAAGTGAGAGTTGAAACATGCCAAAGACATGTTGCCACCTCATTCTAACTATTGATATAAAAAGACAAAATGGAACTCACGTTCTCCTCTTATACCTTCTTCCTATAATACATAGACCTCTGCTTCCAGGAAGAGTTAGATAGACTAGCACCCAATTTAGTTTCTTAATGAATCCTTCTGTGTTATCTTAAAAGCATATTATAAATTAATGGGATTGGTTGGTTTATCTGAAAATCTAAATTACCATTTTTATCATTATTTCTTTGGCAAAATATAATGGAAATATCAAACAACTAAACTGCAAAAGAATTTATATGCAGGTAGTAAGTTTAGCCGCTTTATAAATTGCTATTTTTGAAATATGCAACCTACCTTGCAGCAATAGAAAAGATTAGTAAAAAAGGAATCCTCAGAATTCTTTCTGCCTTGGTACACTATTTGATGTACTTGCCTAAGTCATGCAAACCCAAGTGATTTAGAGCCCTCCATTCAAATCCACTAATCGCTGAATCCATGGTTCTACTCCAAGATCAGGACTTTTCAGCCTCTACATTGTTCACATTTTTAACCAGATAATTCTTAGTTTGGAGGAGGGGAGGGGCTTTCCTTTTGCATTGCAGGACGTTTATTAGCATTTCTGGCTACTAGTGTGCCAATACTATCTCTAATCAACCACAAATGTCTCCATATATTCCCCACCACTGGTTGAAAACCGCTGTTTTAAATAAGAAAGCTTTTTATAATTATAAAATCATCATAAAGCTAGAAACTTGATGCCTGTTCTTTCAAATCATACAGTAGGCACAATGAGTAGCAAGCAAATTAAAATATCAGAAAGACACCTGAGGTCATTTCTTTAGAATAACTGAAAGTTCTTTGGTATTTTAAGATGTATATTACCACTAAATATAACATTATATGACATGTTTGTTTTCACCCTTTTACAAAGCACTATGCACAAATACATGGAAATAGTATTTGTGGCTTTTAGAATTTTCCCATTGAAATACAGATATTTATAAAAGATCAGATAAGATTCTTTTAGACATTTTATTTACTTCATAAAAATAGAGTAAGGTATAAAATTAATCCATAAAATATGATAAGGTTGATGAAAGTAGCCCCTACATACCTAGTATTTCTGGGATCTGGTGATATTAAAGCAATAAGAACATCTTTCCCTTGCACATATTTTGTTATATGTGGGTTTTGAATAAGCAATTAATTCCAGTTCTTCAACTTCAAATGTTAAAATTATAATTTCAAGGTATTTGTCAAAAGGAAAATAGAATTTGGGATTAGTGTTTAATTGTAACATCCTTTTGAAAATTCCTCTCTTTAAAAATATTAAGTTAGTTTCTAAAAGGAAAATTATAATACAGATAAATTATTTTATTATATTAGTAATTATTTTGTACCAATAAAGTTTATTAGCAGAATGAATATTAGTTACTATAAAAATGGCTACATAAGAGGGAGAAAAATATTTCTTTTACGTAACAAATTGTATTCTGGCATTCTGCCTTGAGCGGAGTTTTATTAAATAAATAAATATCATACATATTTTATATTGCACCAACATTTGCATACATTTTATTTGAATTTAATGGATAAAATAATTGCTTGGGTTTAAAGGGTTTATTTTTTGCTGGTGAGAAATGGGCTACAATTAAACATGGTTTGCATGAAATATGAAATTAGTTTTAATGATATTGTTTTCTTCACAGAGCACACATCAGTCTTATGTGATTGCATAATTAACATTTGGTTCTCCTATAAAATATTGTAATTATGCATTATTTAGTCTCTTTACCTACAGCTATGATGTGCTTTAGAAGATTAACTCACTTTCCAAATATTTAGATTCCTGACTCTTTAGAACATATCCCACCTACACTGAGCATGAGCATGCATATGAATCCAAATGTCCTTAAGTATAACACAGTAATAGATACCAGAGAAATTTTACAAGAAAAAACGTTATGTATATAAGTCATATGTACAAACAGTATATTATACATATGTCATAGTTCCTGCCAGCATGACACTGATACACTCAAAGATTGACAAATTAAGGCCCTCAGACTAAATTCACCTTCCTGCCTCTTTTGTAAATAAAATTTTATTTGAACACAAGCAAACCTTTTGACTCACATATTGTTTATGCTTGCCTTTGTGCTGCAATAGCAAAGTAGGATAGTTACTATGAAGGGCATAAGTCCTACAAAAGTGAAAATATTTACTATCTGGCATTTTACAGAAAAAAAAAAAAAAGAAAAAGGAAAAGAAAATCCTAATCTTTGATTTACCAGTATTCACCAGTATGTACAGACATAAAATGTATCAATATAGGTCACAGATAATTAGAAAGTAGGACAGTAAATAATAAATTGCTTAATGCCTTGTATAGGCAATAATTAAAACTAATGTTCATTAATGGAAGACATCAGCACTAGCTACCTTCATTAGAAACTATTCTGTGAAAGAAAAAGGACTTAGGCTGATTGATGAGGGCAGGTTAAAATATTGGTAATGAAATTCCATGGGAGAAGGACACCATGTGGAAGTGGCAAAGGGCAAGATATAGATATTCAGACAACAATGAAGAATTGATTTGAGCATGTGCATAGTATGTGTGCAGAAGAAAAAGAAGTTGGAATATTCTGAGCAGTGCTGCAGAGTACCAGATACAAGGCTGCCATAGGTGTCGTGCAAAGGTGACAAAATAAAACTTTGTGTTGGAATAGGAAAGGTAAAAATGGAAAGAAGGACTCACATATTAGGGAACTCAAATGATACTTAATATGTTAATGAAAAAGAAGTGGAAAAAATGCTTTGAAATTAAAAGTTTTGTGAGTTTGGAAGGCTGATGACATCTTGAACAAAAATAAACCGAATGGATCAGAATAAAACAAAACAAAACAAAACAAAACAAAAACACCTGGAAGTTAGAAAGCAGAAGGTAAACTCTAGCCAGTGCCAAAAGTATCATGGGAGAAATGGTAGGAGGTAAGATTGAGACTTTGTGAGTAAGACAGTGGGAAGCCATCTAAGATTTTTTAGCAAGACAGCTATATGATTAAGTGTGTGTTTCAGAAAACTAATATATGCATTGGGGAGAAACTAGAAATCAAGAGATTACTTAGAAAATTAGTGTAGCAACCTAAGAGAGAAATGGAGAGAACCTAAAATGAGCCACACACCATGGAATTGCAGGGAATGGTGTACATGGTTAGAGTACAGACTCTTAAATCCCTTACAGGAACTATGTCTTGTTTACTGTTATATTCAAGCTTTTTAAAAGTAGGCAGAATAACTAAGTGTTTCATAAATATTTACTCAATGCATAAATATACAGATGGGTGTTTCAAGTGTCTCTAAGATTCTTTGGTCCAATTTGAGTTTAGGTAATATGAACTTTCAGTACTCTCTTTCTGCACAGTTGTATTTGCATTTCATCTGTTAAGATTGCTTACAGCATTCCATTCACTGGTCAGCTTTTCCCATCTCCTGCATAGAAATAAATGAGATAGCCTTGGTTCTGTAGCCGTTTACAACCTCTGTATTGATAAATGGATTCTGCAATAGCATTTCTTATAAAATAGTTAATTGCTTTATACCAAGTATTGGCAAACCTTTTTTGTAAAGAGCCAGATAATTAATATTTTAGGGCTTTGTGGGCCATATGATCTCTGCTGAAACTGCCCAACTCTGCGGTTGTAGCGTAAAAGCAGCCATAGACAATGTGTAAGCTAATGAGCATGGGTATGTTATAATAAAAATTTACTTACAAAAACAAACAGTAGATTATATTTGACTCTGGGGTCACCATTTGCTAATACCTGCTTTATATTAAAATGTGAGTATTGTGAATCAAATTCCTTAATATGGTAATTTGGTGTCTGTTCGATTGCATGGTTAAGAACTAAAAATGTTTAATACTGTTATTTCAAAGTGAGAAAATATTAAAAATTGAAAATAAAAAGTCATTTGGATTTTGCACACTGTGAAAGCAGAAAAGATTGTGAATATTACATTACAGTGTTATCATTAATACATATGGGCTACAAAACCAATTTTTTTACGTTATTGTGCATACAGAAAGTATTTTCGTTTTGCTTTTAAAAATATTTTATCAAAATTATGGATGTTGAGAAGAGCTAATATGATTCTGGGCCAAAAATAGTGGTGTTCAAAGTGAAATCCAAGTACCTATCATTGAGCTGTCTTGGATTATGCTTTTAATTTCTTTGAGAGGAATAACATTGCCTATGTCAATGTTTTTAAACAAAAATTTTCTCCTCCTTCCTCTTTCTCCCTTTACTCCTCTTTATTTTTTTTCTGTTTTTCTTCTTTTTCCTCATCCTCTGTTCTTTGTCTTAAGTGTTGAAAACTTGGATTTTTCTCTTACTACTACAGCTAAGTTACCCTGACGCTAGGTATTTAATGATTCTCAAACAAGGCCTCTTCTTCATTCTGGTTCCTGTTCTGCTCTTACATCTGCTCTCTTGCTTCTCTAATCTACAATTCTTTATAATCATAATCTAACCATAATACATGAATTTAAAAAGGAAGAAAACAAAATATGAGGCACTTACTCCGTGTGATAGAGGGACTTGGATTCCTAAGTAATCTTTAGATGCATGCTTCCATGCTTTTCTAATAGTTTTTATTTTTTATTATTTTTTAATTGAGGTAAAATGAGTATATATTGTAGGAGTTTGAGCTGTATATTATAATTCTGTATTTGTATACACTACAAAGCAATCACCACTATAAGTCTAGTGATCATTTATCACAATTGAGACCTGTCACCCATTTTGCCAACCTCCTCAACCTCCATCCCTTCTGATAATCAGCATGTTCTCTATGAGTTTGTTTTTGTTTTCATTGGTTAATTTGTTTTATTTTTACATATATAAGTGAAATAATATGGCATTTGTCTTTCTTTATCTGACTTATTTCACTTAGCATAATACCCTAAAGGTCCATCCATGTTGTCACAAATGGAGATTTCCTTTTCTATAGCTGAGTAGTATTCCCTCATATCTATCTATATCTACATCTAATATCTATATATCTGTATCTATCTATATCATCTATATATATCTGTAATCATATCTTTTTTATCAGTACATCCATTGATTGACACTTAGATTGTTTCCATTTCTTGGTTAGTATAAATAATGCTGCAGTGAACACAGGGTATATATATCTCTTCAAATTAGTGTTTTTGTATTCTTTGGGTAAATACTCAGAAGTGGAATTGCTGAATCATGTTAATTGTGTTTTTAATCTTTTGAGGAATCTCCATTTGAGTTTTTATAGTGGTTTCACCAATTTACATTGCCACCAAAAATGTCCAAATATTCTCTTTTCTTCACATCCTCTCCAACAGATGTTATTTCTTGTCTCTTTGACAAAAGCCATTTTAACAGATCTGAGATGACATTCTCATTATGGCTTTGATTTGCATTTCCCTGATAACTAATGATACTGAAAATCTTTTCATGTGCCTGTCAGCCACCTCTATGTCATCCTTGGAAAAATGTCTATTTAGATCCTCTGTCCATTTTTAATGAGATTATTTCTCCTCTAGGTGTTGAATTATATGAGTTCTTTATGTACTTTGGATATTAACTCCGTATATATGATGTGCACATATGTTCTTCCATTTAGCACCTTGCCTTTTGCTTTGTTGATGATTTTCTTTGCTATGTAGAAGTTTTTAGACTTAATGTAGTCCCATTTGTTTATTTTTGCTTTTGTTTCCATGCCTTCAGAGTCAGATCCAAAGAAACATTATTAAAACTAATGTCAAGGAGCTTACCATCTATGTTTTATTCCAGAAATTTTATGGCTTCATAAAATTGGCTTCTGAATTTTATGGCTTCTGAAGGACTTCAGACCTTACATTCAAGTCTTTAGTCAATTTTGAGTTAATTTTTGTGTATGGTTAAGATAGTGGTCCAGTTTCATTATTTGGTTTGTGGCTGTCCACTTTTCCCAATACCATTCATTGCAAACACTGTCCTTTTCCTATTGTGTATCTTTGACTTCTTTGTCATATATGAATTAAACATATATGTATAGGTTTATTTCTTGGTCTTGTACTCTGTTCCATTGATATATGTGTCTGCTGCTTTTAAATGGAATGTTCTGTATATATCTGAGTCTAGCTGGTCTAATGTGTCATTTAAGGGTAATGTCTCCTTATCGATTTTATGTCTGGACATCTATATATTGATATAAGTGGCATATTAAAGTTCTCTACTATTATTGTATTGCTGTAAGTTTCTCTCTTTTGACTATTAATATTTGCTTTATGTATTTAAGTACTCCTTTGTTGGGTGAACATTTACAAATATTATATGTTCGTGTTGGACAGACCACGTTATACCCTTGTCTTTTGTATAATTTTTTTTAAGTTTATTTTGTCTGATATAAGTATAACCTATACAAGCTTTTTTTTAACTTTCCATTTGCATCTTTTTTATCCCTTCACTTTTTTTTTTAAATTTTTTAATGTTTATTTATTATTGAGAGACAGAAGAGAGTACAAATGAGCATGAGCATGTGCAAGGGAGGGACAGAGAGAGAGAGGGAGGGAGGGAGAGAGAATCCCACGCAGGCTTCTGACACGGGGCTGGATGCCACCATGTTGAGATCATGACTTGAGCCACAATCAAGAGTTGGACACTTAACCGACTGAGCCACTCAGGCACCACCCCCTTCACTTTTAGTCTCTGTGTGTCCTTAGATCTGAAGTGAGACTCTTGCAAGCAAGACACCTGTTTTGTTTTTTGTTTGTGTTTGTTTCCATTCATCCACTTTGTGTCTTTTGATTGGAGAATTACTCCATTTACATTTAAATAATTATTGATACGTATGTACTTATTGCCATACTCTTTGTGGTACTTATTACCATACTCTCATACTCTCACTTTGTTGATTGTTTTCTGGCCATTTTTTTAATTTGTCTCTGTTCCTTTTTCCTTCATTTGCTCTCTTCACTTGTGGTTTGGTGATTTTATTTAGTGTTATATTTAAATTCCTTTCACATTTCTTTTGTGTGTCTACTATAGACTGCTGTTGATTTGTGATTACCATGAGGTCCACATATAATACCATGGGTAGATGGATAGATGGATGGATTGATAGATAAATAGATATACACACATATATACAGTATATTTTAAGTTGATAGCATCTTAAGTTTGACACATTCTAAAATAACATTTTTATTTCCCTTCTCTACCATGTGTTCTATTTTTTATATCATATTTTACATATTTTCATTTTGTGTATACCTTAACTGTTGTAGCTATAGTTAATTTTACTACTTTTGTCTTTTAAACTTCATATTAGCTTTATAAGTGGTGAAGCCTTTACCTTTACTATATATTTATATTTACCAATGAGACTTTTACTCTCATATGTTTTGTTGTTACTAGTTATTCCCTCTTCTTTTTAGCTTAGAGAAATCTCTTCAACATTTTTTGTAAGACCAGTTTGTTGGTGATGAATTTTTTTTTTTTTTTTTTTTTTTTTTTTTTACTTTTTGCTTGTCTAAAAAACTCTATTTCTCTTTCAATTCCAAATAAGAACCTTGCCAGGTAAAGCATTTTTGGTTGGAATGTTGTTTGTTTGTTTTTCCTTTCAGTACTCTGAACATGTCATCCCACTCCCTTGTGGCCTATAAACTTTCTGCTAACAAATATGCTGATAATCTTAAGATTCCAGTATATGTAAGAATTTGTTCTTCTCTTGATGCTTTTGAGATTCTCTCTTCATCTTTAACTTTGGACATTTTAATTATAATGTATCTTGATTCGGATCCCTTTGTGTTTATTTTATGTGGAACTCTTTGTGCTTCCTGGAACAGGATTCCTGATGCCTATTTTTCCCATATATTAGGAAAGTTTTCAACTATCATTTCCTTTTTTTTGTCAAGTTTTTATTTATATTCCAGTTAGTTAACATACAGTACAATATTAGTTTCAGGTGTAGAATCTAACTATTCATCACTTACATGCAATATCCAGCACTCACCACAACAAGTGCCCTCCTCATTACCCATCACACATTCAGTTCATCCCACCACCCATCTCCCCTCCAGTAACCCTCAGTTTGTTCTCTATAGTTGAGAGTCTGTTTTCTGGTTTACTTCCTTTTCCCCCCTCCCCCATGTTCATCTGTTTTGTTTCTTAAATTTGACATGAGTGAAATCATACGGTATTTATCTTTCTCTGACTGAATTTCACTTAGCATCATACTCTCTAGCTCCAACCATGTCATCGTAAAATGACAAGATTTCATTCTTTTTATGCCTCAGTAATATCCCATTGTGTATATATATATATACTTTATTTTCTTTATTCATTTATCAGTCAATGGACATTTTGTTTTTTTTAAAAAAATTTTTTTTCAACATTTTTAATTTATTTTTGGGACAGAGAGAGAGACAGAGCATGAACGGGGGAGGGGCAGAGAGAGAGGGAGACACAGAATCGGAAACAGGCTCCAGGCTCCGAGCCATCAGCCCAGAGCCTGACGCGGGGCTCGGACTCACGGACCGCGAGATCGTGACCTGGCTGAAGTCGGACGCTTAACCGACTGCGCCACCCAGGCGCCCCCAGTCAATGGACATTTTGGTTCTTTCCATAATTTGGCTGTTTTTGACAATGCTGCTATAAATCTTGAGGTGCACGTATCCCTTCCAATCAGTAGTTTTGTATCCTTTGAGTAAATATATAGTTGTGCAATTGCTGGGTTGTAGAGTAGTTTTATTTTTAACTTTTTGAGGAGCCTCCATACTGTTTTCCACAATAGCTGCTCCAGTTTGCATTCCCACCAATAGTTCAAGAGAGTTTCCCTATCTTCACATCCTTGCCAATACCTGTTGTTTCTTGTGTTGTTGATTCTAGCCATTCTGACGGGTGTGAGGTGATATTTCACTGTAGTTTTGATTTGTATTACCCTGGTGATCAGTGATGTTGAGCATCTTTTCATGTGTCTCTTAGCCATCTGTATATCTTCAATGGAAAAATATCTGTTCATGTTTACTGCCCATTTTTAAGTGGATTATTTCTTTTTGGATGTTGGCTTTTATAAATTCTTTATATATTTTGCATGCTACCCTTTTGTCCGATATGTCATTTGCAAATATCTTCTTCCTTTCCAACGGTTGCCTTTTTGTTTTGTTGATTGTTTTTTTCAGTGCACAGAAGCTTTTTATCTTGATGAAGTCCCAATAGTTTATTTTTGCTTTTGTTTCCCTTGCCTCAGGAGACATATGTAGCAAGAAGTTGCAATGGCCAATGTCAAACATGTTACTGCCTGTGTTCTCCTCTAGAATTTTGGTGGTTTCCTGTCTCACATTTAGGTCTTTCATCTATTTTGAATTTATTTTTGTGTATGTTGTAAGAAAGAGGTCCAGTTTCATTCTTTTACATGTTGTTGTCCATATTTTCCAATATTTGTTGAAGAGACTGTCTTTTTCCTCATTGGATATTCTTTGCTGCTTTGTCAAAGATTAGTTGACCAAGTAATTTTGGGTTCATTCCTGGGTTTTCTATTCTGTTCTATTGATCTATGTGTCTTTTCTTGTGCCAGTACCTTACTGTTTTGATCAGTCATTATTAATTTAAATAAACTAACTACTACTCTTCTCTCTCTCTTCTCCTTCTAGGACCCCTATAATGAATATGTTATTCTGTTTGGTGTTGTTGAACAGGTCCTTTAACCTATCTTCACTTTTATTATTGTTATTATTATTATTAATTATTATTATTATTATTATTATTATTATTATTATTTTCCTTTTCCTCTACTGATTGGGTCATTTCCACTGCCTAGTCTTCTAGGTTGCTTATCCATTCTTCTACTTAATCTAGTTTTATGTTGAACTCCTCTAGCGTGTTTTTTATTTCAGCTATTTTATTGTTTTATAATGTCTGTGACTGCCTTTGGTACTGTGTTATATTTCTATCCCTTTCTAACTATGTTCATCCATTCTCCAGAGTTCAGTGAACATCTTTATGAACATTACTTTGAACTCTTATCTGGTAGATTACTTACCTCTGCTACATTAACATCTTCTTCTGGGGTTTTGTCTTATTCTTTTATTTGGGACATATTCCTCTGTCTCCTCATTTTGCTTGATCCTGTTTCTTTTTTTGTTTGTGTGTTTTGCTTTTTTTGTTTTTTTGTTTTTGTTTTGGTTTGTTTGTTTATTTGTTTTCTATGGGGTAAAATAGCTATCTTCCTTAGTCTTAAAGGAGTGAACTTGCATAGTAGATAAACTTAAGGTTCAAACTTTTTTTTTCCCCCTGTTGTTTGTTTCTCAGACCTTTGTGATATTTAAGTAGCTTAATTCATTCTTCAGAGGTCCCAGTTGTTGAGGGTGTGCCAAGACCTGTCAGTGTTCTAAAGGGAGGAATCTTAGTGCATACTCTCAGACTAATTGTAAGCCAGATCCTCAGGCAGCAGCTTTTAAGGCATGTAAATATAGTCTTATGGGTTCATAATCATAAACCACACTGACTTTCAAACTTGGGGGATCTGGGCAACAGTTGTAAAAATTATGGCTTTAGATATATGCATAATCTCTTCTCTGGGAGATATCACTAAGATGTGAGTAGGAAAAGAGTGGGCACTAATGTGGTGTTTCTTTATTTAGGTTCCCAGGGACACCTCTGATCTCTGGATATGTTCAGACTGAAGCTACAGAACAAGAAAATAGGCCTTTTTCACACAAATCCTGAGGGAATGTTTCAGTCTACTATTTATGCAGTGTTCTGTGGCTGGTAGCCTGTCAATGTCTGTTTCTCCAAATGTTTCATACCCATGAGGCCCAGAAATGTAACCCCTATCCACAAAACCAGATTCTCAAGTGCTGTCTCCTGTGAGGGCTGTACATACCTGCCAGCTGTGGTGAGACAGTCAGTGGCTACAGTACATGGGGGTGGAATGTTTGGCTGATCAGCTAGGTCTGGGCGGGTGGGCTGTGGCTATGGTGTGTGGGATCAGTGTAATCTGACTGAGCTAGCAGTGAGGGGTGGAGAGGTGAGAGGGATTGCAACAATGGCACCTTCTAGTTCTAGCAACAATAAGGCAGAAGGAAAATGCAAAATGACACCTGCGAGAATCTCTGTCCTTAGAGAGGGTCTCATCATATCACTGCCTCTCTGACAGAGGGTTTAAGATTAACAAATAAGCTTCCTTTCATATGGTCTAAAAGCTTCAAACTGTTGCTTTAATGCTGGTTCCAGGGTGAGTGAGTTTGTGTGTCAGCCATTTAAGAGTGGATTTTCCATTCCCTATAGCACTATGATTTTCCTGGAAGTAAACCTATGGAAGTAAGACAGCTGTGTTAGGGACTCATCTCTTCAATGCAGTTGCCAATGGTTGTGTTGCCTGGTGTGGGACACAAACTACTCACTTTTCAGGGACAAGTTCTGTAAATGAGATCCCTCCTGACTGTGGTTTGCAGTGCCTGGGGTGTGATTTCTTCCGAAACCATGTCTCTCTGTCTCCTACCTGTCTCAGTGTGGCCCTTTTATTCTTTGCTATGGAGGTGCTGTTTGGCTAGCTTTCAGGTCCTTTTCATAGGGAGTTGTTCTATATATGGCTGTAGATTTGTTGTGTTCATGGAAGGAGGTGAGTTCAGGATGCCTTTATGCCACCATCTTAAAATCTCTCCTTAATTGATTTTCTTAGGAAAATATTTCTGTGTCTTTCATTTCCATTTATTTTATTTGTTTGCTTGCTTTTAAAGTTTATTTATTTATTTTGATAGACAGAAAGAGATAGTGGGGGAGGGGCAGAGAGAAAATCTCAAGCAGGCTCTGCATTGTCAACACAGAGCCAATGTAGGGCTTAAACACACAAACTGCGAGATTATGACCTGAACCCATACTAAGAGTCAGATGCCTAACTGACTGAGCCACCCAGGCAGCCTATTTATTTATTTTTAGTCAAATTCAAAGACACGGATTATTTTCATTACCTTAGGGAGGCTGCTAAATATTGGCACAAGTCACATTGTGTATCAAGTACAGTTAATTTCTCATATCCTGTACAGTTTTATTATAGTGCATTGATTTTTATTCTTTGTGCTTTAAAAGAACTCTGGACAGTAGGTCCACTTGTTAGGAATATAAAATAGTTTGAATCAGAAGTTGGGATCAGAAGTTGTAACACTTTTCTGTCTTTAATTTAGTATCCTTATTCTACTAGATATGGTTTACAAAATTTAAAAGAAGAGTTATTGATCAACTGAGATTAAAATATATTCAAAAGGCACAATGCCAGGACAGGAAACACAAAAAGAATAAGACAGTGATATTGAACTATAAAATTTAATATTCCATCCTATATTTGAATATAGTATAACTTACTTATACAATAGAGTTTAGCTAATCTGTGTATGTGGAAGAAACTTCAATCTGTTAGTACCAAAAAAAAAAAAAAAAAAAAAAAAAAAAAAAGAAGTAGATGTCTTAATGAAGGAAGATCAACATTTCTTCACTTAGGCCTCTGATTTTATAACGAGGGTATGGCTTGAAGAAAGGATATATATATAACAACAACAGTTTCCTAGGGAAACAGGAGAGTGCTGTGCTAAGGCAAGAATGGGATCTATATGGTAGTTTAGGAAAATAAAAACATCCATTGATGCACCCAATTCCTGGATTATGGTTTACTTTAGTTTATTATAAACTAAATTGAATCATTATTCCTGTTTTGTTTTGTTTTGTTTTGTTTTTTCTCAGACAAAATCCTTAAAAAACTCTTTGCTTCTAAGGCAATAGGATTCGTACACTTCATCTTACAGAAAATTGAGGGAATTAACTTAGTTGTTATCTTTGAAGAGGAAAAATATTTTTATTAATGTAATTGTACGTATGATTGTACATATGATTGTTATTGTCATATTAATCACCGCAGTAATGGGTGCTATATAGGAACTTCACTTTGAATCATTAAGTGAATAACCCTTGTCAACCTCAGAGGTTCCCTAATAGATATATATATTTTTTCTTTTTCACTGTTAATATTTCACTGTGTAATTACAGCTACCAATCCCTGTGCAGCTAATGACGGCAAAGGCCCCTGCTCTCACATGTGTCTGATCAATCATAATAGGAGTGCTGCTTGTGCATGCCCCCACTTGATGAAGCTCTCCTCAGACAAGAAGACCTGCTATGGTAAATTTCTTGGAGTTCTCATCTAAAATTTAAGTTGAATTCTCTCAAATTGTATTAGCATTAAGATTTTCCTCAAAGTGAGCCAAAAGATATTTTTAATGTCCTTAAAAACATTTGAGGTAGTGCTATTTCCAGACTCTATTGATGATTCATCTGCTTTGGGGAAGACTGACAAATTCTTTAAATATGTGATATACTGCACTTTGCTATTTATTACCTTATTCATTTTTTTCTTGCCACTTTCTGATTTAGTGTGTTAGCAGAATTTATCTCTACAAAACAGGGAGATTTGTAAGTGAAAGTGCATTTTCAGAAAGTGATGATGTAGGTAACCCATGTAACAAAGAGGTACTCAATAGCTTTAATCTCTTCCTGCTCTTCTAAAGCTATTTTCACATCATTTTGTAGGGGATTATCGACTTGAAGGGGTGAGAAGTGAAGTAAAATAGGTAACTTTGAAGTATTCCTAAAAAATATTTAAACAGCACGTTTAAACTAGAAAATAATGATAATGAAATTTGTGAATGAAATCAGACTGTGGAGTTTTTCTGTTTTATTTTACTTTTAAGTAATTTTTATTTGCAGAGCAATTACTTTTAAGGACAGAAAAGAATATACTCACAAAATCTTCACTTAGGAATTTAGGTACATGTCGATTTAATTAATTTTATATAATCATAGCATATCTCAACAACAATAATCTCAAAGAGAGCAATGAAATAATAGAATATCTGTGACTTCTTCTATTTTATTTCCTATTTTATAAACTCTGTTCAAGACAAATGCCTATGGAAGTAAAATGATGCAACATCACTCACAATGTTACTACAGATTTACAAAACTATAAGAAAGCATGCTTTAACATTATTTGAACCTGAATTTTGATAGGGAAAATGTGAACATGACTTAAATCCATGCTTAATTTTGTTTTACTCAGAGATATTATAGAAAAAATACTCTTTGATTTCTTCAAAAATCATTTAATGCAATGCATTATTGTTCTAAAATATACAAAGAACAAATATGGTTGTTTGACATTTGTAGAGGTCATGTGTTTTAGCAATTGTTTAAAATTCTAAGATCAAATTGCTGAGAATTTCCTGTCATTTCTAACAAAAGAAAAATAATGTCAAGGATTCTAAGTTGTTTTACATTTGTTTCTATTAAGTATTTTAATTTAAATAATAGATAAGTCATTTCTGCCCATCAAATCTTGACTATGATTTTCTGGTGGTAAAATTCTATTAAGTCATCAACAATTAATATTTTAAAATTTCTAGATTGCTTCAAACTCGGCAAACTTATAAGAGGAAAACACTTATTTCTGTTTCTTTTCTAGAAATGAAAAAATTTCTTCTATATGCAAGGCGTTCTGAAATCAGAGGAGTGGATATTGATAATCCATATTTTAACTTTATCACGGCCTTTACAGTCCCTGACATTGATGACGTTACTGTGATAGACTTTGACGCATCTGAAGAACGTTTATACTGGACAGATATTAAAACACAAACCATTAAGCGGGCTTTTATTAATGGAACTGGATTAGAAACCGTTATTTCAAGAGGTAAGAGTTTTGCAACATACAACTTAAAAAATGTTACTCAATTTGTAATAATCACAAGTCTCTTTTTTATTCTTTTTTCTATTATCCAATTCTATGTTGTTAATTGAAAGTTGGAATTGATTATTCAGAGATTTAATAATATGCTATGTCTTAGCAACTGTAGAATGCTATAATTATGTTGCACATAGTACTCTAATAACTAGAAATTTAGTTTCACAGGAAAAAAAATTCAAAAGGGATCTCCTTAAAATTTACAGACTTCTAAACAAAAATATTTGAAGATTCCTTTCTGCTGATGGGGGAATTATAGTTAGGGCACACAGAAAATATAGGACTTTGGAAAGGACTGGGCTTCTCTCTCTGAATCAAGCTTATTATCAACTTATTTTGCATAAATTTCTACAGAACTAGACTCCACAAATAAGACTATTCATATCCACCTCCTGACCTAGCAGATGGAATCATAGGTTATTGGTAAATGTTGTTAACTTAGCCATTAAAAAAACAAGTAACTTCCCCAAAATGGAAAACATAGTTGAAGTGAAGTGAAACATACATGCAAATGCAGTGATTAAACTCTAAATATTTAACATTGAATTATCCTAATCTTTTTTAAAATTTTGTTAAAGTTTGATTTCTTGGTCTGTTGTTGTTGTTGTTGTTGTTGTTATTTTAGTGTAACTTAATTGAGTATCTGCTCTTTTTCACTACTGCAAAACCAAACAAGACATTCCTGTTCAATTTCCTGCTCCATAAGCATGACAGAGTGATTTGGAAAAAATAGAAGAAAGGGTGATCAGTAATCCATATAGATATATCAAACTCTCCTGTTTTGAAGCATACTAAAATTTTTAAATCAGGCCTTATTTGAACAAGGATCAATCCCTTAGTGAAAGCAATAAGAAGTACAGGTTTTAAATTCACTGGTTTTCAAGAGTTTTCCACATATCATACTTAGAAAGCTGGCTTGAGTACCACTAGTAGATCTGAGAGTATTTGACCACTAAAGTGCTTTTTTATTTATGCTAGCTCTTTATTCATCTAAGTTTAGTACTGTTAAGGCAACTTACATGAATTGGTTATAAGCTTTTTCAAATATTTATTTCAAACTTGCCATAAGAAAGGAACCTTTCTAAAAAGGCTAATGCAAAGATTTCTTCTTTGTACAGGATTTTTTTTTTTTTTTTTTTTTTTTTTTTTTTTTACAGAGGTAAGATGGAATGATTGGATAACCACTGTTAGACTAGGTAATGGTCTTGAAAGATCAGTTAAACACCTTGAAAGATCAGTTGAAGGATATTAGGTGCTTCCCGAGACTGACTGTCAGGTGATCTTCTCATAAGAAATTCATCAATGTCTAACAGAAAATTGTTAAGCACTTTATCATGAATGAGAAATCCTTACCAAAAAGCTTTGTGAACTGTATGAAGTAAAAGACGTGATACCTCAGGAAAATATGGGGACAATTTTCTGTCTGTAATTATAGATTGATAGCCAGTAGTAATTTGGAGTTTGTCTTTGAGAAAATCTCAAAGACTTATTTTCATTTAAGAAACTCTATTTATAATTATTAACCAAAAATTGAGCCATGAAATTTTCTAACTAACAATTAATTCATATATTCATTAGGATCAACAATCGTTAATTCGGTTATTTTGACAAATATTGGAATACTTTATATAAGATAAGAAATTGAAAGAGGATCAGTATTGACTGAGCATAGAACAAGAGGACACACTATATACAGATTGATGGAGGTAAAGAAATAAATAGAAACCAAATAATTCCAGCCTTTACAGGTTGTTGATTTTTATGCTAGTACTGAAAATAGTGAGAACTAAGGAAATGTTTTAAGGAGGGCACAGCTATATAGTTAGGTTTGCCTTTGGAAAAGATATTCTAGCTTTTAGATTTAGTAAAGAATTGAAGAGGTCTCAGGTAGGGGGTAGGTGGGCCATGGACTCTGGGAGACTAGTTTACTGGCTGCTATAGTGGCTTTAGTAAGAAGTGATAGAAACCTGGACTAGAAAGGAAACAATAGAGATCAAGAAATGTGGGAGAATTATAGAAATATCAAAGAGTGAAAATATAAAGGAACTTAATTGGATATGAAAGTTGAGGAATAGGCATTGTCAAGGATAAGTCCTTCATTTCTGGCTACCCTACAAGTTGAATGAAGTTGTGATTTCCTTTCTTCCAGAGTGAAACCTTGTTAAGGCCTGATTTATCTTTCCATTATTAGAAAGCTTGAGAGGAACTTTTGACAGTTCTGCTTGTTAGCTCATCAAAGTATCTCAAATCCTGCCAGTAATTGTACTTTATTTTATCCTTTCATCTTTTAGATTCCCTAAGAATGTCTGTCTGACCTTTCTCTTACTTCTTACATGTCAGCCTCTGTATTTTCTTACTTTGCTATCCTTCTTCTACTGGACTTTTTCTTGAGAGATGCTTTCTTTCCTTATCTTCCTTAGCCTAAGTCTAATGTGAAACTTGCTTCAAAAATCAGACTCTACATTTGTCTATTGCCCCAAGCAGACCATTTTTTTTTTTTTTTTTTTCAGAAAAACACTGAAGCTCTTTGGGTCAAGCCTTCATGAAGGGGTCTAGAAATAGTTTGCCTGTTTTGTCATTTTCCATATCCTGAAGTACTAAGCTATTCTTAATTTATGTACTACCTACAAGAGCTATTTGTTATATTGACTTGTACAAGGTACACTTAATTATAAGCATAAATACTAACACATGACTGTAGGCTCATTCATAGTATAAATTAACAAATATTTATTACCGTATGTATATTTGTCCCTTTCACAAAAACCAAAAAAAATTTTATTCTAAGAAAAAGTAACTAACAATTCATGGCAAATGTTCTTGCTAGTGGTCTGTGGCCTGACTCTCTGGTGGTAATTAATTCTTATACTTGAGTCACTGCTTGGTCCAAATATTTTTCAATTATTTATACTTTCAGGTTTATTTTGCTGATGTGATAAATAATATCAGCTGCCATTAATGGGACAAGCACCATTATCTCATATAATCTTTCCAAACCTATAATTAAGAATTACTTTTGTTCTGCAGAGGAGAAAGCTTAAAGTCCTAAAAGCTAAAACTCTGTCTCAGAAATAAAATGAGGAAACAATGGGGGCACATTCATACTTAGGACTGTATAATTACAGCTCCCATCATCCTCATTACCCTACAATAAGAGAATTTGGGACTTCATCCCAAGTAGCTGGGTGTTGACCTTTTATACTCATTTGCCTCTCCTGAGTGTTCATAATCTTACCCAGGATTATTGTACTTTACTGGATACAAGATTGTCCCTCCCCCAGCTCTAAATAACATGATAAGAAATTCACTTGCAATTAACATAGGAAGAAAAAAAAAAGAAGACATTAGTTAATACACCTTAAAGTTCCTTATACAGACCGGGAGTAAGACAGTTGAGTTTCACATTTGTATCTATTCCTCTTTCATCTATCATTTATTCTCCATACAGTGCTTTGAGGTCAGTGCTTTGAGGTAAATGTTACTTTTTGTTTTTAAAAATGAGGAGGCATTTACTTCAGGTTTGCCATGGTAGGAAATACCAGAGCTTTGTTACATCCTAATTGGATTTTGACTCTAAAGTTGTGCTATGTTTCCTCCTGAGAATCCCTTCCTTTTACAAATAAGGAACTTCAGCAAGTAGAGAGCAGAAACTTTATTGTAACCACATGGTTTGTACAAATATTTCTTTCCAATGTTCACTGAATATACACTCAGCATACTCTGCAGAGTTCATTTAGTATTACCTGGGTAAAGTATGGGGTCATTCCATCCCAGTGTCAACAGTTTTACTGGTTTTCTGAAATATGACAAAAAGATTTTAGAAATACGTTGGCAGTTTTATTAGATTCCAAGCTACTGTCAATAAAATTTTGTTTTTTATTAGGAAAATCTCCTGGTGTGCCTCATTATTCTAAGGTAAAGTATAAATTTTTCATCTTTGGAAAATTAAGGACTCAACTTTGGGCAAATACAATTGATTCAGCAAAGTATTTTTTAGCACTAGAGTCATCTACCATCTGAATGAACTGGACTGTTAAGTTGAGTTAAGCAGATGCTAAAATGAACAAAAGGAAGATTAATATGAATTAGAAGTATATCTATTTATAAAGAACATTCTCTTACATGGTAGGAAATTATCATATAATAATATGCTTTTTTAACTACAAAAATATAAACCACTTCAAATGCCAACCTTTTGATCACATTGCTACTATATAAAATTTAATTCTCAATGATACTTTGAATCTAATTGGACCTATTTCAGAGTAGATTTCCATTATTATTTGAAATTGTTATCCACTTCTGCCAACAATTATTTTGTCAGTGAGTACTAACGATTCACTCATTCCCTCTATTTTGCAAAACACCATATTTAATATGGTAATAAAAATGCTTAGAAAAAAACTATTATGAAAATTGGTCCAGAGAGATTGAAAGAAATGAAAACAGGTCAGTAATAACAGTGAGATCTAGATTTTGGAACCAGGCCTTGAATTAAAGTAGAAAGTTTGGATAGGGAACATCTGTTGTTTTGCCTCTTTCTGAGTGGGATTTCAATTTTCACTTTCACCCAGGAAAGCCTTTTATGGAAGAATGTCAACATCTGTGATTTAAAAAAAGAGAGAGAGAAAAGAAAAGAAACAAAGAAAGGCAAAATCGCACCTATAAATGCCATTCCATTGAGAACTATGTATCTACAGCAATGTGTGCTAATTGAGTCATACTTCCTATCTTTATTCTTTACCTTTTAGTTAGAAGAATAGAATTTTCTTTTATTTTTTCCCCATAGGCTTTATATATGTATGGATTCTATATGTGGAACATTAGATGAGTAGAAAGATGGCTTTATTTAGTTAAGACAGTTCATAACCTCAGGGCGCTTCATATCTGGTAAAAGAATGAGATATAAACAACTAACTAAAATATAAGGCTACATGAAATATAAAGTTTAATAAGGGTGTCAGGTACTTAGGAAATTAGCACAAGGAGTATTAAGTTATTATATGGAATTACCTAAGTAATTACCTAATTACCTTAGGAAGTAATATTCAAACTAGAACTTTGGGGAACCAGTAGCTTGATCAATCCAGGTTGAGATATCAGGAGGTACAAAGCTCTGGACACTTTCCATGTAGAAAGGTGCAGGTAGTGAGCGGTAGCTAGACCTTCCAGAAGAATAACTTAGAAGGTTAATGTGACAGCACATCAGAGAAGGTCTTATGTCAGGATGAGCAGCAGTTTTGTATTTTTGTATTTTTTCCCTAAAGGCAATGGGAAATCACTGAAAATTTTTATAGATGTTTATAGGTGATTCAGACCCTTTTGAAGATAAATCAGATAGAAATCTGAAATATTGAAAAATGATAAATTATAGATAAGAATACAGCTAGAGGGGCACCTGTGTGGTTTAGTCAGTTAAGCATCAGAGTCTTGTTCTTGACTCAGGTCATGATCTCATGATCTGTAGAATCAAAACCCATATCCTACTCCACACTAACAATGCAGAGCCTGCTTGGGATTTCTCTCTCTCTCTCTCTCTCTCTCTCTCTCTCTCTCTCTCTCTCTCTCTCTCTCTTCTCACACACACACACAAAATAAATAAACTTTAAAACATTACAGCTAGGAACTTAAGAAATGTTCTAAATCAAGAGTAAAAATTAGACTAGAACAATGAGAGGTATTAGAAGGTGACAGACACCAAGTATGGTAGATATAGAAGTAATTGAACCTGATGACTGGGAGAGAGGTGAAGTTAACCAGATAATTGGAAAGATATTGGAGACATTGATCTAGATGAAAATAAAGGAGACAGCCTTACTTTAAATATTTTCCCAAATCAGCAGCATATCTAAAATACAAATAATTATAGGTTTAGGAGATTGAGATGTATATTCTCTAGGAAAAACAACAACAACATAGGTTTGGGATACATACATATGTGTTAAAACTAAAACAAACAAACAAACAAACAAAACAAGACAATGATAAACACTAAATTATTCAGAGTTGAAGAAGCATAAAATTAGTGAGGGTGTACACAGAAGGCTCCTAAAGTGTTTTGTAATATTCTCTTTCTTAGGCTGTTTCTTAATTTGCATACCATATATTAAATATGGTAATATATGTGTTTGTGTGTATATAGTTTCTCATAGTTGCAACAAATGGGATGTTTAATATTTACCAAGTTCCCTTGAGACAGCTTTCAAAGATATTACCAATTTGCTTTTATTTTAACATGGCCCCTTAGAACAGATATGTAATTTCCTAGAAGCTCATTTCAAATGAGTTTTGATTGGATATAACCATATCTTTCCTCAGAGAATTATGAGCATTGGGATCCCCTCCTTTTTTGAAGACATACATGATTTTGGGTAAAAGCCTAATTTAGGCCTATCTCCAAGATGCTGGTGTCAGCAAGTCCACTGCATAGGGGAAAGAAGGAAGGAAGGGAGGCACGGAGGGAGGGAGGGAGGAAGAGAGAAAAGAAAGAGAAAAAAAAGAAAAGTGAGAGAGAGAGAAAGAAAAAAATAAATTTCATAAGCAGAGAATTGACAACCATTGTGCTGTATTTATTTATTTTTTTCATTTAGATTTATCTACACCTCAATCAGTTTATGTGGTTACCCATTCCTCTTTCATCTAAGGCCTTTTTTTCTTTGATCATTTTTCTTTTTTCTGAATTATATCCTTTAATATTCCTTTAGTTTAGTGATAACCTAATATATTTTCTGAAAATATATTTATTTAGCTTTAGTTTTTGGAAGATATTTTTTCATCGTGGTAAAATACACATAAAATTTATCATCTTGACTCTTTTTAAGTATATAATTCAGTAGTTTTACGTACATTCACATTGTGAACCAATCATCAGAACTCCTTTCATCTTGTAAAACTGAAATTTATAGCTATTAAACAACAACTCCTGATACCCCCTCCTCCCAACACCAGGTAATTTTACTCCCCAAGTTTCCATCATTCTACTTCCTTTGTGAATTTAACTGCTCTAAATGCCTCTTAGAAGTGGAATCACACAGTATTTGTCTTTTTGTGAAGGGCTTATTTGACACAGCTTGATATTTTCAAGGTGTATCCATATTGTGGCAAGTGTCAGAATTTATTTTAAGGCTGAATAATATTCCATTTTATATATGTATCACAATTTTTATACATTCATCCATTGATGCACATTTGGGTTATTTGTACCTTTTGGCTACTGTCAGTAATTCTGCTGTGACCATAAGTGTGTCTTCAAGACCCTGCTTTCAATTTTGGGGAGTATATACCCAGATGGGGAACTGCTGGATTCTATGGTAATTCTATTTTTAATTTTTTGAGAAACTGCCATGCAGTTTCCCACAGAGGCTGCACCATGTTACATTCCTACCAATGTTATACAGAAATGTCCCAATGTCTCTACAACCTTGTGAACATTTGGATGTTGTTGTTGTTATGTAGCCATCCTAATGGGTGTGAGGTGGTTTCTGATTGTGATTTTGATTTGCATTTCCCTAATGGTTAGTGATGTTGAACATCGTTTCATGTTCTTCTTGGCCATTTATACATCTTCCCTGGACAAATGACTATTCCATTCCTTTACCCATTTTTTAAATAAATATTTTTGTTATTGTTGAGATGTAGCTGTAAAGATAATTTTGTTGAGTACAAATTTCAAGTTATTTTCTCTTAACCCTTTGCTGACAGATATTATTCCAACAACTTTTGCAAATTTTGTTGCTATTGAGAATCTTCATGTTTATCTAACTATCATTCTTTTTTTGGTGTTGTGTCTTTTCTCTCGAGATGCTTTTAACATTTTTTCTCTGTCTTCATGGCATTGTTTTTATTTAGGCCTCTAGAGTCTGTTTTACTTCCTATGGGATCATGTATTTTTATCAGCCCAGGGAGGAAAAAAAACCTCAAATATTGTCTCTGACCATTTTCTCTAACCTAGCCTATTTCCTCCTTTCAAAATTTGGTTAGATGTGCTAGACTTCATTCTAACCTCCAACTCATTTAATCTTCTTGTTTCTCTGTGTTGGCACTGGATAACTCCTTTAATTTGTCTTGTATCAATTCCTGAATTATATCTAAGCTGCTGGTTAATTCACTTAATAAATTGTTTCTTTTTAATATTACTTTAAAAAATATTTATAAGTTATTTTTTGGTTATCATTTATGTCTTCCAAGGGTATTTTTAAAATAAATTATTGACTTATTATTTCAAAGCATATTTTTTTCTTTAAAATATTCCACTCATTTTTCTTTATTTCACACAACAATGTAAAAACAGGTAAGCTCTGGAGTTTTAAACCTATTGTTAAGTTTTCTCTTAATCCTTGCTCTTATGTTTCATTTCTCTGTGTGTGCTTTATTTTTGTGTTCTGATCTATTATGAGAATGAACTCAATCTAGGGGATTCTGAGGGCCTACATTGAGGAATATGTTTTCTTCCACAGAGGGTTTGAATTTGCTTCTGCTGGAGGCAAAGGGAGTCACAATAAACTGGAAATCAATTATATTTGATTTGTCCCCCATCCAACCAGACTAGTCATCTGTTGCCCCAGTATAAACTAATGCTTAAAGTTTTTGTTTATTTCTTTTGTTTTGTTTGGGTTAGGTTTGGTTTTGTTGAGTTTTGTTTTCTGTACTTAGAGGAAGGACAGCAAAAATAAGTTTTGTTTTTATTTTTAAATTATTTTCCTTTTTTTAAAAAAATTAAATCTTTAAAAAGACAGACAGAGAGAAAAAAGGGCAGAGAGAGGGTGATACGGAGAATCCCAAGTAGGCTCCACACTTTGAGCACAGAGCCCAGTTCAAGCCCAGGGCTTGAACACAGAAATTGCAAGATCATTACCTGAGCTGAAATCAAGAGTTGGATGTTTAACCAACTGAGCCACCCAGGCTCCCCTCAATTATTCTCCTTTTTAAGCAAGCAGGGAGATTTATTTTTTTCCTATTCACCTGTATCATTGAGGATGTATACTCTTCTAATATACCTGGTATTTTTCTTGTTTAGCTTTCCTAGTCTTTATGCATTTAAGAACTGATCTGTATTGCACTAAGCAACTAATGATCCGTGAATCTCTGGATTATCACTTGATTTGATTTCTCAACTTTTTGTCCCAATAGCTGCACCAGCCTCTGTGTTCCCATTTGCCTTCCTCTCTGGTTTTAGCTAACATACAAGTCTGTGTTAGCACTTAGAGACTTTCCTGTCTGTCTTGTGATCTTGATAAATCATTTAAATGGTATAATTTATCATTTTTCAGAGAATATTATTGCAATAAAGGCTTTTCAAAAAAGGTAAAGGTCCCTCAATATAGAAAATTGAGTCCTCTGAGAAATTTTCTCAGAGGTCTTTGACTTACTTGAAAACAAGAGTTAAGAGTCAAAATAGTATTTTAACATTTTTATCAAGGAAAGAAAACTTTCATTAAACTTGCAGTTTTTATCCCACTCCACCCTTATGGTGAATTTGCCAGGTTTCTCTGAAAAACAAACAGACAAACAAACAAATAAAAAACAGACATGGGTTTAGTAATGGTCAAAAACTACAAAAGTTTTATTTTAGACTTAAAGTTGGTAATTAGAAACTCTAAATGGTGGGTAGAAAAAAGGTAAGGATAAAGAATGATAATTAATATTGGCTGAGTATATATTTGTATATGTACTCCTGAGAATGAACTTGAGGACCTTGTCTGATATTTCTAGCTCAGGTCACATATCCTTAAAATTATAGATTATATATATCATGAATTTATTAATCAATTCATTAAAAAATATTTATGTTGAAGCAATGTTGTATACATTTGGGGAGCAGCACTATAAAGATATATTAGCAAGGAATCTACCTGCAAGAAATATATACAAGAGTAGTAATATGTCAGCAAATAACCATCACATTAAGTACAAAGGGATTGACCAGATACAGTCCTGTTGTTAGGTAGATAGAGACAAACTTTCTGGCTAGGACATAAAATTGATTAGGTTTTTGTGGTTGAAGGGTGATGTTGTCTATCTGCTTACTTACTTTTGTGTGGGATTCAGGTAGAAGGAAATGTAGTAAGTTATGGATTCCAGGTAATGCCCTATAGGTTCAAAAGGTCAGGATAAGTCTGGAAATCTGAAAACACATCAGTATGACTGAAGTGTAAGGTAATTCGTTAAAAATAGTGGAAAAACAAAGTTGGGAAGGTAGTTATATTCAGATTATACAGGAAGCCAGGCTAAGGAATTTAGACATCACTTTCTGAGTGGTTGAAAGCTATTGAATATCTTTGGGACAAACAAAGGTCATGATGCAGAACTCTCCAGTCAGAAAAATAACCTGGCAGCAACTAAATCATTTGGTTGGATAAGGAAAAAGAATGGATGCTATTGCAATTTTAAAGACAGAAATAGATTTGAGAGGGCATGAACCATAGAACTGACAAGGACTAAATAGGTATTAATAGCTTACATTTGAATATGCTTTCCAATGTAGGAGTGCAATGTATTCTCGAGACCATATGATTAAGAGTCAATCAGAAATAAATAAAAGGATTTTGAGCAGCAGAAACAGCCAAAAAATAAAAACAAAAACCTTTGGAAAACATGTATTTTAGAGAAAATAAAAACATACTGTGTCATTTTTGCCAATACCAAGCAGTCCAGGGTAAAAAATGCAGAAAATATTAAGTCCTTGGATTGGCAAAATATCCTTCAACCCTGCATTAAACCGAATAAATAACATCATCTAACGTAATATTCCCAGCAATCCTATGTATTATCTGTAATTAGCCTCATTTTCCTGATAAGAATAGAGGCTGCAATTTAAGTGACTTGATTAAAGACAAAAAATAGGCACCCAACCTAGAACATGAAGCCAGGTGTTCTCATTATAGCAAGACTGTCTCTCAGCAACCAATTAAGTCCAGAGGGTGAAGGAGAAGAAGGAATAAATATCCTGGATGAGGCAAAATAAATAAGTATCAGACATGCCATGTTTAGCCTTACAGAGGTGTTGTAGTACTTTTTCTCAAGAAGAGGGATCCAGAGGAGGACAACTAAAAAGAAATTTCTAGTGTTGGATCAAAAAAAATAAATAAATAAAGTTGACATTTGAGATTCACCAACTTACCAGTAAATTCATGATGAAAGGTAACTTGCAGAGGAAAGTTGTTGATTAGAGGAGAATTAAAACATGGATGATACCTTCTAAGGGAGCTGTGATTAAAAGTTATTTAGAAATAATAAGAGCATTTTGAGCAGAAAGTAGGCTCTGTCGGGTTTGGAAAGACATACACGGACGCTGGAACCTACCAGGCCAATACTGACAGTATAACAGACCTAGAACCACCAGGTCTCCATGTCCTATTTTGCTCTTTTAAATTTTGAAATAATTGCCAAATTTTACAAATCTGGTGTTGTCACTTTCACATGAAAAATCCAGCGTTGTGGCATCTTTTAACAATGGTAAAAATGGAAGATTTAACAGTGTGGAGGGTTCAGCAACAGCTGCTCTGTGGTTTCAGCAGCGCTTAGGTTGGAACCACTGCTCTGGAGCAGTGCCTGGGAGCAAGTTAGAACTTGCCAAATCCCAGGCCCCTTCCCAGACCTACTGCATCAGAATCTTCCTCCTAACACTCCAGGTGTCTTACAAGTTTGAGTAACACTAGTCTAAAGAGCTTTGGACATTCAGTATGCTTGAAAATAACAGAACTGTGTAAAATAAAGACAAAACCAGATTAGAGGATTCAAGTGCCACAGATTGGGGACTAAATGGGCCTACTTTATATGTTAATATGTTAAAAAGATTTTCTAGTAAATACCTGAAAAAGCTTTTATAGGATCCATCATTTTTAACACTTGATTTTAATTTGTTTCTAATTAAAGTATACAATTGTATTTAAGCCTAAATTCCATCCTTTTTTTAAAGATGCCTAATTAAATAATCAAGGAATAACAACCCAAATATTCACATTGGCAGCAATGAATTAATCGAAACTTAATTAGATTTTAGTAATTTCTGTAGAATCCACGTTGGAGGAATATTAAAAGGATTTTGTTTCTTTGCTCATATCTCAGTCCATTTCTGTTAATTATCTATTTTGCAAGATGTTCAACTCTGGTGATCTTGTTTTAGGAAAGTTGAATTGTTTTATTTCATTTCAGGAACAAATTGGCACTTTCAAACATAAAATAGCCCATTTGTTGACGGCCCACAAGTACTTTCTCTTGACTAGAAAGATTTGCTACCAACTGAAAAAGCTGTTACTCTAATTTGAATTTTGGTCACCTTGGACCATAAGACTGCTGCCTGTGTCTGCTCCTAAGTATTTACTAGTGAATCACTGAGTGTTAGTGTAATTTCAATGCTAATTGTTGCTTCAGGTTTTCAAATGGCTCAGCAGTAAGACATTAATGATTATTCATGCCTTAAGAAGGGCTGATAAGGGAATGAGATTACAATCTTGTACAATTTTAGCTAACAAATTAAATTGTAAATTAAATTTTCCTGAGACAGAAAATAACTTACTTTGGAAAGTCAAAAAGAATGAGAAACTTCATTCACTTTTAATTTTCTCTTTCCTGTTTTACAGATATTCAGAGTATCAGAGGGTTAGCAGTGGATTGGGTCTCACGTAATTTATATTGGGTTAGCTCTGAATTTGATGAAACACAAATTAATGTGGCACGACTAGATGGCTCTTTGAAAACCTCAATTATCCATGGAATCGATAAGCCACAGTGTCTTGCAGCTCACCCAGTCAGGGGGTAAAGTATGATTATTTTTTGTAAAGTTTTTCAAAAGTTTCACACATTTTTACCTTTATTTTATATAAAAACTGTATTTAATTCAGAGGAATTATTAGCCATACGGTAAAAAAAGTGAATATGAAAATTGTAAAAGAGATCCCTGCTTAGAGATTTCTGGTATCTGCATAAAATCAGGTTTTTATATATTATTATAACATTTTATTAATTTATGTTTCTAAGGAGTAACAGTTTAGAATAAAAAA
Organism: Neofelis nebulosa; assembly: GCF_028018385.1. Lineage (NCBI taxonomy): Eukaryota > Metazoa > Chordata > Mammalia > Carnivora > Felidae > Neofelis > Neofelis nebulosa. The sequence goes on from NC_080783.1 coordinate 90,045,996, forward strand.
AGAAAAAAAGGTACAAGGAAAAGTCACTGATTTCATTTCAAATACCAGTTATTAGTAACATATTTACTGCATGCTGATGTTACAGTAACTGCTAAGTAGCTCAAATTCTCCCACCTTCTGGCTTATCATCATGTACACATGGAGAGAGCTTGTGTAGGGCTAAAATACTTTCTCCCCAGTGCTTTCAATGGGAATGGCTGAAGTGACTTTGTTTTCTTCTTTGGTATCTGGTTTCTCTAAACCAAGAAGATTCAATCTTAATGAATTACTTTACATAGAAATGATTTACTATAGTCATAGATATTTCAGTTGTGAATGTAGGCAGAAAAAGGAAGTGAGATGATTGTCCTTCAATGACAGGAAAAAGCAGGAGTGATACTTTCTTCTGAGGCAGACATGTGTGTTACTGTCGGCAAGTGTCTCACCAATTTGCTAAAAAGAATTCATCCTGAGCCAAGAATTTACGTTGATATTAACTTTCTTCTTCAGTGTAAGTTTTTAGTCAACAAGTAGGCCTGCATCTAATATTTTTAATCCATATCTCTTAAATTAAGGAAACTCTACTGGACAGATGGAAACACAATTAACATGGCAAACATGGATGGCAGTAATAGCAAGATTCTCTTTCAAAATCAAAAGGAACCAGTTGGTAAGTTTGTTTGCTTTTTTCTTTTTGAATAGTTAGTGACTGCAGTTTTTAATATGACAAACCTGTACTTATATATCTCTGTTCTTGAGCCTGAAAGGAAATATTACAGATTAATAATATAAATTCAAGAATTTATCACTCTCATTGAATCCATTGGGTCTAGGTGGGTGAAGGAGGAAACAGTCTTTTTTGCTAGATAAGAAGATAACGTCTTTTGATATGAGAATTTTTATAGTATCTTAAGTACTGAAGTCACTTAAAGCTTGATGTAATTACTTAATCTCATATTTTCAGTGGTGAATATCTGATACATTGCTGCAGTGGCAATATAATGTACCAAGGCTTCCCTGATCGTCATTGTGTTGTTATTAGTAGTTATAATGATATAAGTATTTAGTGTTTAGTTTTCAGCAGTTTTTTATTCACTATGGAGTAGATTGGCTTGGTTTGTTATTCTACCTTTGCTAACCATTTAAATCATTAGATAAAACTCGATGGTGCTGAAAGAAAGCTCTGATGCCTATCCGTAAAACATCTCTTAAAAATTTAACTACGAAGATTCTTTTAGAAGTTAATGTGTTACATATGTATGCATAGATAGATTTACATTGTAATGTATATAGTTTTCAAATCCTAATCACACTTTCCTCCTATTTTCCTATATTTCCTCTTAATTTTAAGAGGCAAGGCTTATCACACTGCCTATTTGTCATCTCAAGTATCTTTTTAAAAAAGTCCAGTAATGAACCTGGATTTTGAGATCACATTAAATGAGAGTGATAGAATGTACAAAAGAAAGTCATAATTGCCTTGAATTGAACATAGTGTATTTTTAATTCTGGGGGGAAAGTCAATTCACTATGAAGCTTTTCAGCATTTTTTCTTAGTTTTAGAAATGTGGTAGTATCCTTATTTGAAGGAGCTCATTTTACTACTGGTGATTCGGTAAATGTGCAGTGTCACCAAGATTTACAATAAATAATTCTTTTCATGTAGTCTATAGATGAAACCTCTGATAGAAAATGATAATATTAACAACTCTTTTCTTTGGACTGGCTCTTCTAAGATTTGATACACAATTGAAATTCAAGTTAGTGTTAGAAATTAAAGGCAAATTGAAATGCTAATACTTCTGTGTGGAAAATGATAGGACAAAAGAAACATGGGCCTCTACAAGATTAGGACCCATACAAAAGACTTAATTTGGACTCAAGCAATTCAGTTGGTGCTTATCTAGAATGGTGCAGAATATTTAATATGGAAAAGTGAGTATGATGAAAATAGTATGAGCAAATAAAATCCTTACATTGTAATGCGGTAGCCACAGGTTACACCAAAATGTTAATTTATATGCTTGTTTCGATAATGGGAAAACCTTATCTTCTTTAATGCTAAATATCCATTCCCCTACTCAAAATAAATTTTTAAAAAACCCTCCCAGCTTACATAAAGAAAGGTTGTAAAGAAAAATAGTGTCACTGTTTACACTTATTGTTGTATTTGAAAATCACCTTAAATTAATTCAAAATGATACTTTTAAATTTTAATTTGCCCAAGATACACCAGTTTGACCAAAATAACCCAGAACCTCATTGTGAACGCTGCCTTAAATCAGCATTAATGAGTATGGCTTGCAAGTCCGACATTCATTCAATAAGCAGATTTTTATTGAGTATCAGATTTTGTATTAGGACTATTGATAAAAATTTGATACCCTCCTTTTCCTTAAGGGGGACAAGAACCTAAATCACTTTAGATTCCATTAAGTAAATTTAACTCAGTGACCTTCAGCAAATTGTTAGCTTGGTGGTACTTGCTTTCCTCATCTGTAAAATCAAGACAAAATGTCGATTTTATAAAGTTCCCATGAGGACTGAATGAGGAAAATTTATTAAGAGAACATCTGGCCTTTAATACTAGAACCTATCAGGAGTAGTAATACAAGGTATGTTGGATCCAATAGAAGAATTTGAATTATTTGATTGCAATATTGAGAGTATAAATGAGTTCAGTAAAGAATAAATATGCAATAGAATCCATTGAAATATTGCAGAGGATTATAGGTAGCAAATAGGCCTCTGAGATGAGCAAATTTTTATGCAAATGTGAGGAATGTACTCCATATTGTTTTGTTTTACTGCTAATGCTAAGAGGTAAACAAGTGGAAGCAGCTGGATTGTACTCTCAGATCTTCCCAAAATAATCCCTGAGTCAAAAAGACAACTGGGCCCTCATCTTCCTATTGTAGTTCTTTAAATATATTTTTAATTTTTAATTTTTTAACTTGATTTATTTATTTTGAGACAGACAGAGAGAGAGGCAGGGAGAAATAGAGAGGGCAAGAGAGAGAATCCAAGCAGGCTCAACACTCAGAACAGAGTCTAATGTGGGGCTCAAACTCATGAACCCTGAGACCATGACCTGCACCAAAATCAACGGTGGGCTACTTAACAGACTGAGACACCCAGGCACCCGTTCCTCTTGTACGTCTTGATGTTGTTTACAAAAAGGGTTACTTACAACTTCCTTCTGTAATTTTCTACTTTAGCAAACTAACATGTTAACCAGGTCTCTGCCGTTCTTAATAAGAGACTGTGTTGTCCATTCATAAATGTAACAAATCATTTCCCTTTTTTATGTTCCTGAAATCTGAATGGCAAATGGGCTGGCAAATACTCAGCCCAACATATTCTACTACACTTCTGCCCACAGATACCTTTTTTTTTTTTTTTTTTTTTTTTTGATGTACAGAGGAAGAAAGTGAGCAGGTGAAATTCTATCCTGCCTCTATTCTCCCTTGATTCCCTGCAATGAGGAATATTTCTATCTTCATAGGTCATTAACCATCAGTTAACACTTGCCATCTTTAACTACCACTTCAAATTAAGTGAATTAAATTGTTCAAGGTGTAAGGTACAAGAGGAAGAATGAATTTAAGGCGCTTGGAAACTAGGGACAACTTGTAGTAATTTTCACATTCACATGAAACATTCCTTTTACTGCTTGAGGGATAATATGGTTTTGGAAAAATGTTGTTTTTGGATCATACCAAACACAGATTTGAATCTCTGCTTTGATACTTATTAACTCCGTGACTTTAAACATGCTTCTTTCCTTTTTGAAGGCTCAGTTTTATTACCTGTAAGATAGAGATAACAGTGTCTATCTTTTTGAGCTATTTTTAGAGTTAAAGGCTCATATGCAATATCTTATGTTCCACAAACCACACACTTATATACTCTAAAGAATATATGCTCAAAGAAACACGTACAAGGATATTTAATGCATCATTGTTTATAACTCTAAAAAATTTGAAAAGGCTTTAAATCTTCATCAGAAGAGGAATAGTAAATAAATGCAGCATATTTATGTGCTGAAATACTGTATACAAATATGGATATGTTTTTGTATATATAGAAAAAGATGTAATAGATCTCAGAAGCATTGAGTGAGAGAAGTAATTAACAGAATGATACTTATGGTATGAAATCATTCATAGAAGTTCAAAATGAAACATACAACATTAATGGATATTGCTCCTGGTTGAATATGTTTATAAAAGTATGGAAAATGTAAACTGGAGATAATCCACACCAATTTTATAATAGCAGTTCTCTTTAGGAAGGAACAATAATGACATTCAAAGGGAACTTTCATCTTTTTCAAAAGATACTTTACTGTGTTAATAGAATTTATTTCATATTTCATACAAAGATTCAAATTAAATACAGTAAAATGGTAATAGTGTCCAGTTATGGGGGCACCTGGGTGGCTCAGTTGGTTGAGCATCTGACTCTTGGTTTTGGCTCAGGTCATGATCTCGTGGTTCATTAGTTCAACCCCACCTCAGGCTCTGTGCTGATGGTTTAGAGCCTACTTGGGATTCTCTCTCGCTCTTCCTCTCTCTCTGCCCCTCAAAATAAATAAATAAACTTAAAAAAATAATGTCCAGTTCTAGGTAGCAAATATATGATTGTTTATTAATTTTTCTCTCTTCTGTGTTAAATGCTGGCTCTTCAAAATATCACCAAAAAAACCCATTGTGTAGACCAAGCTGAGTTTCTTACTTCACACACTGAGGGAGAACATTAAGTCATCAATGTCTTAGCAGTATCTGAGACAAGGAAAAGCAGCACTGAAATAGTAATTGAGATTGTGAAGTCTGGTTTAAGGCAGGTGTCAAATGAAGCTTGATTAGGATCATTGAGTAAAGATCATTATATAATTTTGGATTGATAGATACGGAAAGAAGAATTTGAGGGGAGATGGGTTAGAGACCAATGTATACAGTGTCATTTGTTGCTTTTTTGCTGGAGTTGATGAGCTGTCCAGGAAGTTCCTGAAATTTGAAGTTATATTGTTTTCAACTATTACCTTACTGGACAAGAGTTTATTAGAACAGTAAGTTATAACATTAAAGACAGTGGATAGTATGGGCCTCTGGGTGGCTCAGTCAGTTAAGCGTCCGACCTCAGCTCAGGTCATAATCTCACAGTTCATGAGTTCCAGCCCCACTTCAGGCTCTGTGCTGACAGCTCAGAGCCTGGAGCCTGCTTTGGATTCTGTGTCTCCCTCTCTCTCTGCCCCACCCCTGTTTGCACTCTGTCTCTCAAAAATGAGTAAATGTTAAAACAAATTTTTTTTTTTTAAAGAAGACAGTGGATTGGGGCGCCTGGGTGGCTCAGTTGGTTAAGCGTCCGACTTCGGCTCAGGTCATGATCTCACGGTCCGTGCGTTTGAGCCCCACGTCGGGCTCTGTGCTGACCGCTCAGAGCCTGGAGCCTGTTTCAGATTCTGTGTCTCCCTCTCTCTCTGCCCCTCCCCTGTTCATGCTCTGTCTCTCTCTGTCTCAAAAATAAATAAACGTTAAAAAAAATAATAATAAAAAAAGACAGTGGATAGTAAAGCCATGTTAATGTAGACAATAGCTGTGTTTTAGGTTTTCTCATGTATAAAATTAAGACTTTGTCTCATAAGTCCTTTATGGCCTTTCTTCTTACTCATTTAAATATATTAAAAGCATCCTTTGTGGGGCGCCTGGGTGGCTCAGTCGGTTGGGTGTCCGACTTCGGCTCAGGTTGTGATCTCACAGCTCATGGGTTTGAGCCCTGTGTCGGGCTCTGTGCTGACAGTTCAGAGCCTGGAGCCTGCTTCGGATTCTCTGTCTCCCTCTCTCTTTGCCCCTCCCCTGCTCACACTCTGTGTTTGTCTCTCTCTCAAAAATAAATAAACAGTAAAAAATTTTTTAAATAAATAAAAGTATCCTTTGTAAAGAATTGTGTACACTAATATATTCTTCACTAGCTAATTCTGAAAAATTATCTACAATGGGAGATAGGAGACAGTTGTATATCTGTCAGTGTTTCATGAAAGGAAACACAACCAATAGTGTTAATGGATTGATAGATGATGAGAGAGAGAGAGAGAGAGAGAGAGAGAGAGAGAGAGAGAGAGATGATAGGTAGACAAACATAGATATATAAAGAGATTTATTACAAGGATTTGTCTACTGAGGTTGTGGGAGCTAGCTGAGCAAAGCTGAAATCCTAGGGCAAGATGGAAAGTCTCAGGCAGCAGCTTAAACTTTAGACCTTTGCCAGAAAGTCATCTTCTTTTTCAGAGGAACCTCAGTTCTAATGTTAAGGCCTTTCACTAATTGCTTTAAACCCACCTAGATTTTTTAGGATAATATCCTTAACTTAAAGTCAACTGATTGCATGTAGTAACCACATCTACAAAATGCTTTTACAGAAAAAATCTAGATTAGTGTTTAATTCTGTAACTGGGGATGTTAGCCTAGCCAGGTTGACACATTAAACTAACATCACAGGGCGCCTGGGTGGCGCAGTCGGTTAAGTGTCCGACTTCAGCCAGGTCACGATCTCGCGGTCCGTGAGTTCGAGCCCCGCGTCAGGCTCTGGGCTGATGGCTCGGGGCCTGGAGCCTGTTTCCGATTCTGTGTCTCCCTCTCTCTCTGCCCCTCCCCCGTTCATGCTCTGTCTCTCTCTGTCCCAAAAATAAAAATTAAAAAAAAAAAATGTTAAAAAAAAATAAACTAACATCACAATTTTTAAACACAAACTATCTTATATTTTATCCACTGATCTATATGCCCGCAAATATAACAATTGCGTATGTTGATCCAAACATCGATTTCTGTAAATATTTATCTACAATTTAGTAAAAGCTCTCTTAAGCAGAAACGTAAGTGAACAAAAATTAGCTGGCATTAAATAGCCATGCTTTCTGAATGGAGACTGGGCAAATGACTTTATTATACTGAATTTAATGTGTTCAATATAGATTATTATGGGGCACCTCGTGGCCTATTCGGTGAAGCATCCAACACTGGACCTCAACTCAGGTCTCGATCTCTGGGTTGTGAGTTCAATCCTCATGTTGGGCTCCATGCTGGGTGTGGAGCCCACTAAAAAAAAATATATATTATATGAAGTATGATAACATGTCCTTTTTGAACCTAGGAAGAGAAAAAGAAACATGCTTGAGAATGTTTCAAAAATACCCACATATAAATTAGAAAGAAAGAAAGAAAGAAAGAAAGAAAGAAAGAAAGAAAGAAAGAAAGAAAGAAAGAAAGAAAATGAAAGAAAAACAAATATTTCTACAATAACCTGTCTTTTTAAAATCCTAATTCATATACTAATTGGCTAATTATAATTTGTTATGCTAAGCACTGTGGATGACACAAAAATAACTCTTTATGTAATAGTTGCTTTGTAACAATGATATACTTATTAATGAGAAAGAGGGTCAGGAACATGGGGTAAGGGTTCATATGCTGGTCTGTATGTATGTGGGCATCTTGAAGAAAAAGGAAAAGAAAGTGTTCTCCCAGAGTGCCAGTTACTGGGAAACAAGGCAAGCAAGGGTGATACCAATCTTTTCCTCATGGAGTTTACTATCTAAAAGGAATTACAGTATGACTAAAAGTTATCCACTCCAGCCATATTTTCCTTCTCTGCTTCTCTCAACTTGTCAAGCTCTTTCCCCCAACAGTATATTTTAACAATGTATTCCTTTGCCCAGAAATGTCTCCCATCTCAGTTGTCTGCCTATCTGTCAGACTTCAACTTAAAGATTATTTCCTCAAAGAGGTGTTCCCTGACCTCCCTTGACAAAGCCAAAGTCTCTTAAAATAGACACTTTTAGCACCATAATTTCATCATTTAGTCTTGTCATTATTTTAGATTTCCATTTGTTTGTTGAATATTTGATTACTGCTTACCAACTAGAAAGGAAACTATAAAATTAGTGAAAATATTTGCTCTTTTTTTTAGCAGTGTGTCTGCAACTCATAACTCAATGCTGGCACATTGTAAGTATATCCTCAAAAAATATTTGTTGAATGAAGTGACCACTATTTCCCATCCAACAGCAACAGGCTCTTACATGATTAAGTAAATCCAAGATTTATTTGTGTATCTTCGTTGAATAAAATTACTTTGTGAAAAAGTGTATATTTGGTGACCTGGATATCAATCATGTTGCATTGCATTCAATTATCTGAAGAGTAGCAAACATTTATATTTATGCCATAATTTTCTCAAAGTTTGGAGTGCAAAAATTATGTTAGTGGAGTTGCTTATAAATCAATGCATGGTTAGCTAAAGAGGAAAAATTGGAACTCTTTGGTTTCTAAATTGGCTTTCCCATACGTTCCTTTTATTCTTTCTCCTCTCTCTCCTGTCTAACCCTGTAACCATTTGGCTCTCCTTAGCACCTCAGAGCTTTCTCATAGAAAGAAAGAATAGGACAAAAAAGACTTGATCGAGTTATCTACATATCGACAAATCCTCTTAGTACTGGGTATAAAAGTAAAACTAAATTCTTTTTCAATAATACCTTATTCATTCTGACCATGTCATTGTAATTTTTGATCTATCCCAATAGGCTAGAGAAACTGTTATCTGTAAATTAACTATAAAAAATATCCTCTAAAGTCCTGTCTTTAGAGCAGGAAAACCCTGTCTTTATTCAGTCACGTCAAATTCTTTATATGTGAGGGGTTGGGCCAGTTAAGATGATGCTGTTTTCAAGGAGTATTAGAGGTGCTTATTAAAATAGGTTAAAAATTAGAAAAAAATAAATAAGATAGGTTAAAATTATATTGCATAATAACTGTTTTTTTTAAATTAGTGTTTTTCCTGAGTGCTTGAAACATTGTCTTAAAATATATTCAATAACATATTGTTAACTACTTGACACAGAATCTGAAGCATTTCAGATTGTTGTGTTTTCTTTTTTAAAAATTATTATTTTTGCTGTTATTTATTTATTTTTTCTCTCTCTGGAGAGTTTATTTATTTATTTTTTAATGTTTATTTATAGGGGGGTAGGGGCAGAGAGAGAAGGACAGAGAATCCCAAGCATGATTGGTACTGTCAGCGCAGAGCCTGATGCAGAACTGATTCCATGTACCATGAGATCATGACCTAAGCCAAAATCAAGAGTCAGAACCTTAACTGACTGAGCCCAACCAGGCACCCCTTCTGTGCACAGTTTAGAGCTGTGATGAAAATAAGTGCATAATTTTTTGCGGTTTTTTTTGTTGTGTATATAGATTTTAATTGCTGTTTACTGAAGCATTGTAGTTGGTACACAGGGTGTAAGAGGACCTGCCTGGCTCCAGGAGTCCCAAACAGACCAGGCTTGATCACTCAGCACTGACAAAATCCAAAGGCAGAGAAAAGAGTGATGGTGAAATAAGATAGGAATTTATTTCGGAGAGATTAACACCAGGAAGGAGTGGACTAGTATCTCAAAGACTGCCCCCAAAGTGCTGAAAATACGTACAGACTTATTTCAGGAAAGTATGGGTGGGGCAAAGGTGGGGCGATAGGAGCAGGTAGGAAGTGAAAGTCAAATTGATCAGCATCTTGGAGTCACTCTTCAGCAGGCTTTGCTGGCTCAGGATAGTCCTTATTGCTTGAGGGGGTAGTTTTGGTTCCCATCAGGGAATGCTTTACCCTCATGGTCTTCCACATGAGCCAAGGAACAAAGTGGAAAGTAGAAAGTTTGAGGTCAAAATGGAGGCATCTAAATCCCTCTGTCAGCATCAAGGTTATATCTCATAAGGAAACACCGGTATAGAAGAATCTTTGGAATACTCCCAAGATTTCATGCCAACATAATCCCACTTTATAAGATTCTCTTAGAACTATTGCCCTGAGATGAATTCAAAAATGGAATTTTCCAGTGCCATGAGTGGACACATGAGTAAATGTAAAAAATAAATACAAACCTATGTTTCTTGGTGTACTTGATTGCCATACCCATGAAATACATATACTTACGGATATTTATTACTTTGTTGTTTACTTATTGAACTTCACTGCTATTTTGCACTTCAGGAAATTATTTTAATCATTTTTTCATGACAAGTCTGTCTGGGCAATCTCTGGCTTAAATTCCTGCCCACTGCCTTCTCTAAACCATTTCCATGCAGAAAATTAGGTGATTAGGAAACAAGGAGCTACTGTTTAGTTGATTTTCTCCTCAGGCATATGGATTATCAAATTATAAATTATTTTACCAGAACGTAAGGAGAAAACACAACATTCTGTGTGGTGTGGCTGGGAAGTATCAACTCAAAACAATAATTATCTGTCATCCTTTATGGAACCTGTATTTTCAGGAAGCCATACCTTTGTGTTTGCATGTACTTAGCCTAGAATGTGTGATAGAGTAGAACCATTATCACTTTGGCGACAAAAATAACATAATTACAGTGACTACTTTTTAAGCACTTTGAATATGTCAAGCACTTATAAAATGTTTTGCATTAATCATCTCATGGTAATCATTTCTGGAAGGGTTTCTTATCCTCCTTTTACAGATTCAGAAAGTGAGGATTGTTGAAAGAAGTCAGTTGCCTGTGATGGATAGTAGAGTGGGATTCAAATCCAAGTTTATCTGCTTTGAAAGTCGTATTAAATCTTAACCATTATGCTTTGCCCAGAGAGGCTGATTTCATATAGTAATTACCTGACCTCAAGCTAAGATCAGGGAATAAAACTGGTACTCTTTCAAAGATGGCAAGTAGGGGAAAAAATTCAGAACTTGGGTACTCCTGAGAAACGTGGGCCCAATTAGGACGCAGCAGTCAGGTTTTCTAAGCAGCCTGGAAACTCATGAAGCAGTTTCACCTCTGTGCAACTTGTACCTTGCAATTAATTATTTCTGAATCTTTAAATGATACTTTTACACAGCAACGTTACTGGTATACTAGGATTTCTAATTTGTGAAATTGTTTTTATGTTGTAATTCACTGGATTTCCCTTGCTTGTTGGTGGTTAAATCCATGTGTGTGACACACTTGAAATAGAAGTATGTCATAATCTTATCAAAACACCCAATTTGGCATTTCAGGACTGTGTATCACTGAAGACTAAGCAATTGCAGCCTTCAGGCAGTTTGGACTGAATAACTTTGTTTCTGTTAAATACAAATCAACATTCCAGTTATCCATTGTTGAACTAAATATTCTCAATTAAGATTTATTGCTCTGTCTTGGATACATTAAGTGCTTAGAGCAGTTTGCATAACAAAAGATTTTAATTTACTACTTAAAGCCATTTCCATGTTTAAAATGTTTACATATTATGAATTTTATCCCTTAAGCCTCATATAAAGCAACTTGGCTTGTCAATCAGCATTATTCTTCATGGCTTATTCGAATCTAGTGTACGGTATATTTTATCTTCTTGATATTTTCTCTTCATTTTCAATGTAATCTCAACCAAAAGTCACTTGTTTACTCAACCCTGAAGTACACCTTTTTGAAACCTATTTTTTTATTATTATTTAATCATTCCAACCTATATGCTGTATAACATGAATTTTGAAGTACATTCATGGGTAACATTTACAAGCACTTTTTATCACATCAAAAGAATTCAGGGGACCTCACTTTTTAAAAATAAAGTTAAAACAAATTTATGTCGGTGGGTGGCTCAGTCAACCGGTTAAGTGTTCGACTTTGGCTCAGGCCATGTTCTCGTGGTCCATGAGTTCAAGCCCTGCGTCTGGCTCTGTGCTGACAGCTCAGAGCCTGGAGCCTGTTTAGGATTCTGTGTCTTCCTCTCTCTCTGCCTCTCCCCTGCTCTTGCTCTGTCTCTGTCTCTGTCTCTCTGTCTTTCTCTCTCTCTCTCTCTCTCTCCCTCTCAAAAATAAACATTAAAAAAAAAAAAACTTTGGTATATATTTCCTTGCTTGATATAATGCAGTTATGTTTTTTAAATATATTTATACTCGGCACACTCACTTTTATTATGTATGAAGCATGATCAATATTATCTCACAAAATAGCTTACAAAAAAAGGACAGAGAAACTAACAAATGGATATTAAAATTACACATTAATATACAAATAATTTAAATTTATATTTTTTTCACCTGATCATTTTCTTACTCATTCTTTCAAATGATATTAAGTATAAAAAAAAAGGTTGTTATAAAAGGTTATGAAGGATATAGTAGGTGCCAGACCTGAAATAAAACCTGGTATACATTATCAATAACGTCATAGTCCAGTGAAGTAAAAAGACAGAAATAATTACAAACCATTTGATGCAGTGTCATTCCTGGGTACTATTTCCAGACACCATAAAGGTAAGTAGACATTGTAAAAATAGAGGGAACAACTAATTTTGTGTGAGGAAGAAAAATAGAGAATAGTACCCAAATTAGTAATGTTTGAAATTTCAACTGATCTTGAAGAAAAAATATAGTTCCGTTTTTAAGAAAGTGACAAAGGAGAAGAAACTGATCTCATTCTTAGTAGAAAGGAAAAATAAACATAAAATGTACGAACATGTGAAGTGTCTAAAAAACTTTGAATTTTTCTGCGTGTCTACAGAAAAAAATCTAATGCAAGGGAATGTTTGGGATTATATTGACAGGAACTGTAATTTTAAGATGTTCAAATGGCACAATCCAGTGCTTTTAAAAATATTTTGTTCTATTTTACCTATCAAGCTATAAAATATAGTTTTGGTGCATTATAAAACTATAGGTATTAAAGCTTTTAAAATGTTTTTTTAGAGCAAAACACTTCTCAGGAAATAGCCTGTCACTGCGCCCGATTTTGCTTCCACTTTTGCACATGTTTTTTTCACAAGGCACATACTTTTTGCTGATCATCAAAAGTTTGAAATACAGGATAAATTGTCCAAGGTAAAATGACTAATGTGACAGAGGATGGGGGAGATGCTGAAATCTTAGCTCTATGTGATAAGCAATAAAAAAGTAATTAATGTAGTTCTGTAACTCTATTTGTTGTCAGTGACTTCTTAAAGCAGAGTGGATGGAGAGCGATGATTTCAAGAAAGAATTTAGATCCAGTTAAGATACTGGCAGTATAGACATGTGCAATAGAGGAAAAAACAAACATTTTTCTTACCTCTCGCTGGCTAGGGACCTGGAAATTAGATTGACACAATGACAAACTACCCAGAGAAAAACAGTTTATTAACCGGAGTAGCACACATGCAGGCAGGAAACCTCACTGATCAGGAACTCAAAGGAGTGGTTAGAAGTTGGGCTTATATAGCATATTAAGAAACAACAGCAAATTTGTAGAATAATATCAAAACAAAGGAAAAGGGATTTAGACTTGCAAGGTAGGCAAACTGTGGGAAGGTAACTACCTGAAGGACACTAATGGAAGATAAAGATTGCTTTAGTAAGACTTGTTTTCTAGATTCTTCTCCATGCCATCCCTGGGCTGTTCAGAGTCTAGACTAGTCTCTGGTGATTAAGAGGCTAAGACTGCTTTTAGCAAAAAATTAGGGCAAAGAGCTTTTATTTTTTTGTCTTCTGTTTCTCAGTTCTTCAAGTCAAAGTAATTCTTAAGCCAAAGTGGCTTGTTTTGGAGTGGCATATTTCGATCCCTTACATACTCAACTTTTTGTTGAATAATATTGAAAAAATATTGAATGTTTGTTGAAACATGCTTTTTTTAATTAAAAAAATTACATTGAGATAATTTTAGATTCCCATGAAGTTATAAAAAACAATACAGAGAGTTTCCACATATTCTTTATCTAATTTTCCCTCATTGGAACATGATGTAAAACCACAATAAAATATTACCACCCAGGTACTAACTAACCTTAATGAAGTCCATTAATATTCAGATTTCATGTTTTATTTGTATTTGTGTGTTTAATTTTAGATTGAATTGTATCACACATGTAGGTTTCTATATCCAACACCACCTTCAAGGTACTGAATAAAATGAATCAGATTCTGTGGATAAGTGGGGAAAAAAAAAGAATTAAAAAAATGCCGAAAAATTCCAACACCACAACGATCCTACCTACTGCCCTTTTATAACCACACCTACTCTCTCCTGCCTACCACCCCCTTTCCCTTTTTTCCATACACCATCTAAAATGTTCCATTTCTAAAATATTCTGTTTTTAAAATGTTATAGGAATACAATCATACAGTATATAACCTATTGGATTGGCTGTTTTCCACTCAGCATTTTTCCCTGGAGAGTCATTGAAATTTCATGTATCAATACTTTTCTTCATCTTATTGCTGAGTGGTATGCCACGGTATATAAATACCACGGTTGACTTAAGCATTCTCCTATTAAAGGAGATGCGATGATTCAAATTTTGACTACTGCAAATAAAGCTGCTACAAACATTCATGTGTAAGTTTTTGTATGAACACAAGTTTTTATTTCTCTGGAATAAATTCCCAGGAGTGAAATTGCTGGGTCCTACGGAAATAGTATGTTTAGTTTTGTAAGAAACTGCTCAGCTGTTTTCCAGAGAGACTGTACTGTTTTTCATTCCACCTATAATGTATTAGTTATCCAGTTTTTCTCTGTATACTTGTCAGCATTTAGTGTTGTCACTATTTTCATTTTAGCCATTCTTACAGATGTGTACTGCTTTATCATTGTCATTTTAATTTGCATTTTCTTTTGATGTTGAACATCTTTTTCATGTGCTTACTTGCCATTTGTATATGTGAGATGTCTGTTCACTTCCTGTGCTCATTTGTTTATTGGTTTTTTTTTTTTGAGTTTTGAGTGCATTTTTGTTGACACTAGCCTTTTGTTCATTTGTTGTGTGTTTTCAGTGGTCAGTTTCTACAACTATCACAATTCCAGACACAGAAGGATTTGTGTTCTATTATCTGATATGTGTATTGCAAATATTTTCTCCCAGACCGAAGCATGTCTTAATTGGTCTTCACAGACCAACTAGAACAACAGTTTCTAACTTTGATAGACCTGCATAATTGAGGGAATGCTGTAATTACGAATGAAGTGTACAGTCTAAGTATTTCTCACACTAAACCATCTCAAAACTATCAGTTGTGGGGATTACCAAAGAAATGGTTGCAAATTTTAGAATAAGATTTTAGCTTGAAAAGGAGATACAAAAACTTGTAGTACTAATAAATAGCTAGCATTTATTTAGTGCTTTCTATGTGCTAGACACTATATTATTATTGTTATTATTACATCTTCACAATGGTGTAGTGAGGGTGTAGCCAGGTGAAGGCTGACTAGTCTTTTCTCAGACGAACCCAGAGATGAATAGACAAGATGATTGAAAGGTGGTACCTTATATTTATATTTACTTCAGAGAGAAGCAGGGATGGAGCACAAAGAATGCTTGGGTTTCCTCAGTATATTTATTCTAGCATTTACAAAATCTAAGCATTCTTAAGAGGGATAAAGTATTTTTTGAGAAAGGCTAATAGTGAATAGGCAATTAACCCCATTCCACTTCCCCATGGAACAACTATGCTCCTTTGGAGCTAAAAATTCAATGTTTTAGAAATAGTTTTGCCCCCCAGAAAAATCATTCCACTTCTGGTTAACTCTGAAAGGATTTCCATTTTGGAGTATCCAGAATATTATAATTTTTCTACAGGTATAATAAGGATATAATTTTATGATTTTTTTTCATTTATTGTATATTTTCAATATTACAACTACCACACTCCTAGATGCAGAAGGAGTGTGTGTTCTATTGTCTGAAGGTAATGCTACAGGAGAATATTTAGATGATTTCAATGTTATTTTTATACATGTCTAGAGTATTTAAAGTTAATCATCTGTGTTTTAATATCTATAGTATGTGTTCTTCCCCATGTATATCTTTAATGTTCTTCTGTCCCCAAAGATCTCCTCATAATACACTTTCCAGCAGTATTTTAAAGGCCTCATTAAACTTATTAAGTATTCAATTTTGAAGAAGGCATTTTAAAACAGGCATTTTTTTTAACTTAGAAAGGGAGAGAGAGAATCCCAAGCAGGCTCCATATTGTCAGCAAAGAGCCCAGTGTGGGGATGAATCTCACTAACCATAAGATCATGACCTGAGGTGAAGTCAGAAGTCATATGCTTAACCATCTGAGCCACCCAGGCACCCCCACAATAGGCAATTTTTAAAAGGAACTTCTTAATCCTAAAATCAACTGAAGAGATTTTTAAAAAAATACTGATTTCTGGGACCAACACAAAGCAATTAAAATTTCTGGGAGTGAGGCCTAGGTATCGGTATTTTTAATAGTTTTCCAGATAATTGTAATGCATAACCAGGGGCTGAAAATTTTGAAATGAAATTTAGTAACTGTTGGAAAAATATTAGAAAATTGCCATCTCTAGAAACCCTTAATTTTAAAAATTCCTTATTCTATATATTTGCATTTTTGTTTTAATTCCATATTGCATAGTACATTGACTTAATTTGAGTCATTTAAAAAGAAATGAGACATGTAAAGTGAACTTTCCAGTTTTAATTGTAACAAAACTGAAAACTTAATGAACTTAATGTTTTTAATAATTATGGAAAATAATTAGGTGATATTTTTCTAAAAATATGTAGTTGTTTCTTATATCAACATATTTCTATTGGAAATGTATTTTGGCAAATTATATTATCCCAATTAAAAAATAAGCTGGGCTATTTTAGTCAAAATGTTGAAATAATACCTTAAGGGAAATCTTTGGCTTCAAATAGGGCGAGAATGAAAGCATAAGAATTAACCCTGCATTTTTACAATAATAGGAAAGATAGATAAAAAAGGCAGATTCTTTTTTTCATAAAGGTTTTTCAGTTTAAATGATGACTTTTCTTCCTTTGACATACCTTATTACTATTGAATCTAGGTTTCCTCTTTTGATTACCAAATCCAGGTGATTTTAAAAATAATTATGTCTAACAAAAATAAGTCTATATTAGTAGTGGTATATTCTTCAGAAAGATCCGGCAGTCCTTTTGAGGATTTTTTTTATATCAGTCACCCATTCTGAGAACATTGTCGTGCAAACACAATCATATTTCTTTGCATAGGTTTTAGGATACTTTTATGAACGTGCTCATATTTGATCTGCTTTCTCATGGCTATTGATTTAGCATTCTAAAATCACTGAGCAGTTTCCCCTGCATCAAAACACTATCAGTTTACTGCTCAGTGATTCATTTTTTGAAATAGTGCAAAGGAGACCTGATTCAGAACTTATTCCAATAAGTGGACACTAATTAATTCTTCAATGTTATTAAGACCTAAATGTATGATAGTAACAAAATAAAAAATCTTATTCTGTGAAAAAATTTACATTAAAAAATTTATAAATATGTACTTCCAAAATATGCATATATCTATGAATTTAAAACATATATCACCAATTTCTTGAATTCATAATAGGATTTTAAAGATATTTCAATTCTGTGTTATAAACCTGGGAATAAACATGCTCAAGAACAGTCAGAGGTTAAGCTAATACATTTAATAGAAGACAAGATGTACATAGGTGACTAGGTGATCTATCACATGAATATGTATGTTAATATAGGAACTTCATTACTTTTTTCCTATAAATCTTAAAATGATTAATCGTAAACTATTCCATCTCAATATTGATGTGAAAACTTAAGCCATGCCAGGTGGCCTATTGGAGCACTTCCTTCCCTTCTTCCCTGTTGTCATAGCATCCAGCTATGAGTAGTATATTAAAAAAAATTCTTTTGTAGAGATAATTCAACACTACTAGGCAGAACTCCTTGGAGACAACTTATAATTTTAATAATGGAATTAATTAAACAACCCATTCATGTGTTCAACGTCTATAAATTTTCTTCTCTGCTCTAGGTACTATGCTAGGTATTAAAGATCAAAGCTCACTACCAAACAGCCTCTTTTCTTTCAGCAAACTCCATAAATAAAGATGTTGAGTAGTAAACGCTGGGTAATTCTGACCCCAACAATATAACTTTCCTGCTCTGTATAATAATTACTTTACACATTGCAAGTTAGAATCTAGATATTCCTGGGTGTTGGGTGGATGAGAAAGTTCTGACAATGTGGTTTAATTTGGAGTCGGGCACATTCGATACTAATGCACCCTTTCCTTCAAGAAAAAAAAAAAGTATTGAGGAAACGTAGATAAATACAATCCCTTAAGTAAGGCCAAAAAGTATTGTTTTTAAAAATCCAGGTGAAGAAAATATAATAGATTAGTCTATTGAAGCCAGGAGTGAAGTTAGTAGTGTAAATGCAATGTAATTGCTGCAGATGGGTCACAAATATGACTCTTCAGATTCTTTGCAGCCAAAACGAAGAGAGAAACATGATCAGTTACAATTTTATATTTTCCACTACAGCTTTTTCTGGCACTGAACCCTGAAAGAAATTTCTCCCATGGGTTCTTGTATAAAGAGGTCACTATGTGGTATATTATTTTAGACACTACATCCTGGGAAGTGCAACAGTGGTTTTCCTATGGCTACTTCTTATAGCATCCTTCATTTAAATCAAGAGCACAATGCCAGAGCTCAATTCAGCAGCAGATTAAGTGAGAGACAAAAATCCAATGATCTAAAAATGTGGATAGCTCTCCGATTGTTTACCTTGATTAAAAGATAAAATTTGGAATACCTAGAAGAATAGGTAATTTTGCTTAGAAGGAATTCTTCATAAACGTATTTATTAATTCAGTTATTGATGAACATTTGCAACAAAATGTTTGGAGTTATATTTTGTACCATAAATCTCTAGTAAGATATTCTTCATTGCCGATTAAAGACAGAATTACGTGATTTGGATAGCCAACTAAACACAAGCTAGAACACATCTGATCATTAAGTGGTCTAAATCAGGAGTTTTACTAGAAAAAAAAAGCACAGAAGTAACTCAGGAAGTACGTATAGAATATCCAAAATTTCTCTCATAAAAAATTGAATGGTGAATCACTTTCAAACTGGAAATATTATACCAAAGTATATAACTGGAATAGTTTTTATCTGATTATTTTACAAAGTGTTTAAAGCCAGTCATCCACAGTAGTCCTCAAAGGGAGAAAAAAATCTAAAAACTTTATCCCGAAATGTCTAATTTTATTTGTTAGGTTTATTCTGAACCTTCCATACTTGTATTTAGTAAAACATACCAATAAGCCAATAAATAGCTGATCTAGTGTATAGATTTGTAATATTATTTCTATTTGATTAAAATTGGTCTGAAAAATCATTTCTGTTCTCCGGATTGGGACTATTTGTAGTTGGGACTCAATGCACTAGAACTCATGTGATTCTCTCCAGGTGTTTCCTTTCCTTTTTTTGTGTGTGTCTTTAAGTAGGGAAGGTGTGTGTGTGTGTGTGTGTGTGTGTGTGTGTGTGTGTGTGTGTGGTTTGCTCCCTTTCTTCTCTGAAGAAGATTCCAGAAATAATTTATTGCATTGTATGCTTGAGTGTATACCCACATGTGCATTTCCATAAGTAGTTGAGGGTCTTAGAGGACTAACAAAAGCCATGGTCTTATTGTTAAGACATGGACCCTGAGCCTACTGATAAGCATGCAAGTAATTATGTAGATGTATACTGAAAACCCTTGGCAATCAAAATATGCATGTCCTGAGACCTTTGAAAACCTTGAATACTACTATGACATGAAATTTCCCATAAAATACAATAAAGATAACCTACAGTGATTCACTGTGATGCGGAAATAATGGCCTTAAGCCATTGGCTTGGTGTCTTTACCAAATGGTCTATCTCCCCATGACAGCATCTAAATTAGCCCAATTCAATTCCATGTTTCGGTGACATTATCAATTTTTGAAATTCTTCTACTTTTGTTTCACTTCAAAAGAGTTGAAACCAACAATTTGAATCTATAACTGCCTAAAGTATATTTCACTGAAAGTAGAGGGAGAATTAATAATTTCATCAATGATGCTAGTTTCTCGAAAGAGTATTATGTGTTAAAATTTTCTGAGGCAAAGTGGTATGATGAAGAGAGCAAGCACTCAATTTGGAAACAGAAACTTTCTTAAAACTTCTGTAATGTACACTTACTAACTATGGACTCCTATAGATTTCTTGACTATTCCATGTATTATTTTTCTTATTCATGAAATGAGACAGTCATTGCTTTCAGTGTCACAGGATTGTCGTGATAATCAACAGAGATAACTACTAAGTGCCTATAAAAATATATGGTTTCACAGATAGTAAAAACAGTATATTTCCCTATTAGTCAGATCTTATATTTAAAGACAAAAATCTAAGCTTGCAACTTATTTTTCCCCCTCAAATCTAGTGCTATGTTAACATTACTATTTAAGTGGCTACTGTTATGTTTAAGTTGTATAATTTAATTACAGGTCTATCGATAGACTATGTGGAAAACAAGCTTTATTGGATCAGTTCGGGAAATGGAACCATAAATAGATGCAACCTGGATGGTGGTAATTTAGAAGTAATAGAGTCAATGAAAGAAGACTTAACAAAAGCTACAGCCCTAACCATCATGGGTAAGTGCAATGGTTCTATAGCTAGGATGCTTCGTATTGACTGGGGGTTGATTAATTATGACCTGTTAAAAGCTTAGAAAAGTTACTGCTCCATTAACACCAGAAGCACATTCAAATTACACATCTCTGTGAGAATTTTTTGTTTTGTTTTGTTTTTCTTTTTTTAACCTTGCAAACAGACTTGTAAGATTATCCAGATTGGAACTTTGTGCTCTTACCAGTACAAACTTTACCATTATTAATTCTGGGCTGTGACTTGTATTTTTTTACGATTATTTTCTTTATTCTCATGCAGTGTTCTAAAGTATAAGGGCCTTGTATATTTGTCACAATAAAGTCAAATTTGGCTTATCTCTGCCTGTAAAGGATAGCTTGATCCACACAGATAATTCAAAAAACAAGGCCACAGAGCCCATTGACCAAAGATTGAAATTATTCTCCCACAAATAATTCTTTCCAATTTTTAGGGATGAGTAGAGATCTTATAGACTTGAGCCTCATTTCCATTCTTTTTGCTTCAGCCTTTGGGGAAAAAAAGATGCTAACCAGAGAGACAATTAGGAAGCTAACAGGGAGGTATGGCTTTTCATAGAATAAATAATCAATTTCTATGTTGATATTGGAAGCTGATTTTTGAAATGCGAATTTTAATTAAATAACAGTTCAAATTTTTAAAAAGGTGTAAGAGTAGATTCCATTAAAAAAAAAGTGCTTTTTGGGGCGCCTGGGTGGCGCAGTCGGTTAAGCGGCCGACTTCAGCCAGGTCACGATCTCGCGGTCCGTGAGTTCGAGCCCCGCGTCGGGCTCTGTGCTGACAGCTCGGAGCCTGGAGCCTGTTTCCGATTCTGTGTCTCCCTCTCTCTCTGCCCCTCCCCCGTTCATGCTCTGTCTCTCTCTGTCCCAAAAATAAATAAAAAACGTTGAAAAAAAAAAATTTAAAAAAAAAAAAAAAAGTGCTTTTTGGTTAGAATGAATGGCTGGCTCTAAACTGGAGTTCAGGGTGGGTCAGCAGTATGAAGATTAGAAGTTCCACATAGAATCTTAGTACTTCGGTTTGGTTACAGGAAATTAGAAAACTGATTTCATATTTGGAATTCTAAACATGATATATTCAGGATAGCATATATACAAACAGTGTGTGTATATGTACATTCATATACATGTGTGTGTATGAAAGCCAATTCGAACATATATCTAAAAGGTTATTTATATAGGTGATAAATTAGGTCTTTTAAATCAATATTCCATAATCTTCACCTCTTTTATCCTTTCCCCAGAAGGAATGTTAATTATTTTTGGTTTTATTTTCACTAACGACTGTTGATGAGTATATAAAGTTTAAAAGTACATAGTTGTTAATCGAGAAAGATATGAAAATTTATTCCTTATTAAAAAAAGTGTTTTATCACCTTGACTTCAGTTAAATTTAAAATATCTTAATGAAAGTAAATGAGGTTTAGATTTGCAAATTTTTATTTAAAACAGAAGGAGAGTGGGAAGTAAGAAAAAACATTTTAATTTTTTTTAATGTTTATTTATTATTGAGAGACAGAGAAACAGAGCATGAGCATGGGAGGGGTGGAGAGAGGGAGAGACACAGAATCTGAAGCAGGCCCCAGGCTCTGAGCTGTCAGCCATAGAGCCCCATGTGGGGCTCGAACTCACAAACCACGAGATCATGACCTGAGCTTATGTCGGACACTTAACCGACTGAGCCACCCAGGCACCCCAAGAGAAAACATCTTAAATTCAGTTCAGTTCAACGTGTATTTAGAATCTTTTAAGTACAGGCAGTGTACTCGTCTCTGAAGTACAAATATAAACATGGACACTATTCTCAAACAAAACAAAATGTATATTTCTGTGAGGGAAAGAGAGAAAAGAGGATTGTTTCAACCAATCATTAATCACAAAGAATGATTCAGTTTCGGTCGCTGAGAAATGCAGATAATAAATATAACTGCTTTTATCATAAAGTAGTGAGAATCACATGGAAATGTATGTGAATACACTTTCAAAAAAGTGGAGTTTGATACAAACTTCAAAGGTGGAATCTGGCATCACTTAATTTGATCTTTAAAACATTCCTTAATTTTACCTCCTTGGGCATTTGCAGGTATCTGACATAGTGTGGAATCAGACATTTAGTAGTTTTCTTTTGTTAAGTTTTATTCCTAAATTGTTGTCTTCCAGCTATCATTGTCACAATTTTTTTTATTGTTTCTTAGAATTAGTGTTTCTTTTCATTTATTTATTTATTTATTAATGTTTATTTATTTTTAAGAAAGAAAGACAGAGCATGAGCAGGGAAGGGGCAGAGAGAGAGGGAGACACAGAATCCAAAACAGGTTCCAGGCTCTGAGCTGTCAGCACAGAGCCCCATGTAGGGCTTGAACCTACGAACATCGAGATCATGACCTGAGCCAAAGTCAGATGCTTAACCAACTGAGCCACCCAGGCACCCCAGTGTTTCTTTTATAAGAGTTTTTGACCAGGGGAGGAATTTAAACTTGTAAAAAAATATGTTATTTTAAAAATTTCCCAATTTTCTTTTTAGCATTTGGACATTTCCTGTACTGTTTGTATAACACGATGTTGCCATTCTTTTCGTTGTGTGTGTTCAGAAGTTGCATACACACACACACACACACACACACACACACACGGATTGTACCTAACAAGTAGGTTATTTTAAAGCAGAAATTTGTTTATGATTTTCTTATAAAGCAATATGGAAATGAGGTTACTTTATATTACTCAGCTTCGCCAAATTAATAAGAAAATTTTGTTTTATGTATATGTGTACATATTTTAAATTACCTGGGTAAAAATAGCAGAGTTTAAATTCTGCAGCAATCCCCAAATCACCACCCACATTATGTTTTTAAAAATTTAATTCCAATATATCTTATGAAATCAACCCTAATTAGCAAATAATATAGCCAAGAAACAATAAATTAGAGAAAAATGTTAAAATATGTTATAACATTTCAAAGAACGCTGTTGACTTATACACACACACACACACACACACACACACACACATACACATTGCCTCATAGAAAAATGGAAAGCTTTATAAAAGTTTCTGCTAACATGATTGGTACCCACCCTGCTGTTTGCAAATGAATACTAAACTTACGGAACTCGATGCTATGAACAAAGTCTCAAAAATGGAGCAGCATTCCCTTGTGGCAAAAGAAAATAAAGTTTTGTTCCTTGATAAAAATAGAAGAGAGAAAGTTTTGGGGAAATCATAATGCCTGTGTTGTGTCAGCACTGTGAAACTGGGAATCCAACCTTGCATAAATTAAAATTCTTATAAAAGTGAATGGCCATGCATGTATACCCCTCCCTGCCACCATAATTTCATTAAACCTTAAAGAGAAAAATATCACTAAAATTATCAGTGCCTCTAGGGTCAATAATGTATTTGATGGATATATCAAAATACATCTTTAGTTGGAGGTTTAAAACTTACAGGACAATAACTTGGAAAAGCAGTCTAGGAACTTCTATTTTACAAAGTTTCCTAGTTTGGCCCTGAATTTGCCCTGCTGCTCAGATTCCCCCTTCTTTGAGAACTTCTCTTTCTCTTTGGGGATGGAAGAAAGGGTGATGACCTGTTTCCTGCTGAGGCTGAGTATTATAGTCATAATAAAAAGGCAATATAAAAATAAAACAGAAGAGCTTTACAACTTACTATCCAGGGGATTACTGATGATTATAGCTACAAATGTTTAAGAAGATATTTGCCTACAGTAATACTGAAATTACACATCTGGAAAACAAGGAAATAATTGTGCAATGAAGCTACCAGTTATATACCAGCATATACTGGCTCCTCCGACATATTACCTAAGCAATGGATGATAACTAGCTGAAAGTTTGTGCTACACTTAAATTTAGATGTGGTTTTCCTGAAACTGAATGAAAAATCTTAGACATTTCTTATCATTTTTTTCAAACCTCAAAGATTGTAAATCGTCACTACTTAGAGTTTCCAGTTTTACTTGGAATAATATATACAAAATAAACTGAAGAGAGCTTTCAAATATTGAAATCAGGTAAAAGAGAAGTTATTTGGTAATACCTAGATTAAATAAAGTAATCGTTTGATGATTGATCCAAGTCCAAGACCCCAAGACCAAGATTGCTCTATCCAAGTTTCACAAACACTTTGATACTTCTTAAAAGAAGTAGAGCTTAACTTCTTTCCCTTGAGTCCTTCCTGGACCTAGTGACTCATTTCTCATGAATAAAATAAGACAAATGTGATGGTGTGTAACTTCAGAGAGAAGGTCATAAAAGGCATGAGCCTTCCTCCTTGTCCTTCCTTCCTTGGATGGCTAACTCAGGGGAAAGCCAGATGACATGCCATGAAGTCATCCACACAGCCCAATGGGAAAGTCCACACAGCAAGGGACTGAGACCTTCCACTAACAGCCATGTGAGTCATTCATCTTGAAAGCGGAAACTTCATTCAGCTCAGTCAAGCTTTCACATGACTATCACCCAAGCCAATGCACTACAGCAACCTCAAGAAGAGACCCTAAACCAGAACCACCCATATACCTGCTCCCAAATTCCTGATCCACAAACACTTTGTGACATAGTAAATGTTTATTGTTTTAAGATACTAAAGTTTTGGGAGTATGTATTACAATAGCAAAAGATAAGTAATTTGTATGTCATTGCATTTACAGAACTCATTCATAAACAGATTTATAAAATCCAATACTTATTTAATAGAGTCAGAATAATTGTGAATAGTAAAGCATGTCAGGTATAATAATACATAATGTCATTTGTACAATGACTATTTGGATGAGGACTCTTAACACATTTTGCCGTGAACTGAATGCCTGTGTTCCCACAAATTCATACGATGAAGCTCTGATGTGATGGTATTAGGAAATAGGGACTTTGGGAAGTAATTAGGTCTTGATGATGGAGTTCCCATGAGATTGGTGCTCTTCTAAGAAGAAACCAGAGAGCTAATCTCTCCCTCAGCCATATGAGGACATAGCAAGGAAGTGCTGATTGATCTTGGGCTTCTAGCATCCATAACTGTAAGAAATATATTTCTGTGTTTTGTGCCATTTAACCTATGATGTTTCTGTTATACCATTCCAAATTAGTCAAGACAATTTACCAGGTACTAGAGTTAAGCTCACTAGCCTATTAACTTGGAACATCAAAATCTTCCCCATTAAAAAATATATATATATAATAATGACCTTGCCAATTGTCTTTCACAAACTGTCAGAGTCAACAAAAACAATAATAACTGCTTTCAAATACAATAGCTGGCAGGTCTAAAGTTATATCTACTACTTATTTGTCTTAGATATTTTTCTCAATATTTAGCCATTCTTTTTATGGAAATTTTCTTTCATAAATATACTTCAGTTTCATGAAATAATGATACTCTAGAACATTTTCTTACATGACTTTTAGATGGTTAGTGCTATAACATAGTGTACAGTCAGCTCTGCTATATTTAACTATTGATTACCTAGATGCAGAGCTTTTTTGTTTATCTGTATGCAGCTTTCCTCATAACTTTGGGCATTTTCCTGATCATTAACGCCTGCAGGAGATAGTGAGGTAAACTTAAATTAATCAAGTTGCCATTCAATTTTAAGTGCCTTTGTGAGGAGAAGGAAGAGGTTGAAACTATTGACTAAAATTAGGGTTTGTGAGTTATTTATGGATTATATTTAACATACTATTCCTTTTCATCGTCAGCATATGCAGTTTGAGAGCAGAGTCTATATATTGTGTTCACATTGAAGAGAAAGTTAGAAAAATCAATTTGTGGTACTGAGAGAAAAGACACACATTAAACAAATGAACTTGCAGAAACAGGTTTATTGGTATTTGGAGAAAATTAAGATGGAATTCAGGAAATAGTAGGATGGTGACTAATCTGCATTTTGTATTTTTTTTTTTGGGGGGGGCATGGAAGATATGGGCCAAATGGACCACAGATTTAAAATAGAAGTGAGGGTTAGGGAACTTAGGCAAACTAGAAGAAATCTGTATGTCTACATAAAAAATCCTTGGCATTTATGGATTTAATGGTCAGCATCTTATTTAATCACAGGCTGATCTTGATATCTTCCATTAAAATGTGTTGTGGAGTTATTTGTCAAGCTTTTATAGGGCAAGAGTTTGAGTTCTGGGCACTCCAAGAGGTATAACCTTGAACTTAAAACCCCATCCCACACTCTTAAGAGCTATTTATTGATTGTTCTTTGTTACTCCACTGTATATGCAGTTCATCTCATTGAGATTCAATTGTGCATCTAGTTTTTGTTTGGTTTTATGATGCTGTATGACTTTTGGAAACTGTATTTACAAATGAGAATACCAAAGTTAACATTGCATGTTCTCCTTGAATACTGTCTGAAAGATCTTCCTCTGCCCTATAGTCCTTCTAGCTGGACTTGGAATCAAATTGACATGAGACAGAGTAACAGGAGAAAACCAAACTTAATAGGCATGTGCACAAGGAGTCCACACAGACATGAAGTTGCAAAGACAATGAGGCAACATGAAGCTTATATGAACTAAGGAGAGGGATAGGGGCCTGAGGATACAAAGGGGATAAAGCTTGTTAGGAATAAGGGGATAGGAGATGTTTAGGGAAACCAGATTTCTCTACTATTGCAGATATGTTTTTTAGGTAGTAATCTCGTCCCATTACAGTCTCTCGTTTCCAATGTAAATTTAGGCAGTTGTGTGGGAGGCAAAGAGCTTTTCCTGCATTTGCTGGGTTTTGATTACTTTTAATTCAAAATAATATTTATGTCAAACTGGCCCATCATGGGTCAGCCTGCCCTGGGCCTCTATAACGTCTATGCATAAATACAAAATAAGTAAGCAGTCTTTACCGTGTGATTAAATCAACTTCTAGAGTTTAATGTAAGAAATCATTAAAGTTATTATATTTATCCATTTAAAAAGTGTGCTTTTGATATGTACTATTCACTAACCAGCTATGGATCTGGGACAATTACTAAACTGTGGTCCTTTATTTTCTATTCTGCAAAATATGAGCTAGGACCATATGAGCTACAAGATCTTAAAAACCTTGTATGATTTTATTGCTCATGGGTTGATCCAAGGCACAAGAAATAGTTTAAAATAAACTGTTAATTAATTGAAAGCAATACTTGAGAGACAACAAAAATTTTGAATAAAAATAATATTTTCTTGTGAAATTATGCTAATCAGAGTTCATATTAATGTATTCTGGATGTGAAGCAAAAATATTCTATTTTGACTTTTCCTTGAGAATTCAATGGATGTTTACAACATAGAATTGCTTAGATTACTTGTCTTAGGTTTATACTTTTTATAAATATCTAAGTAGCAGTCTCCAATACCTATCTAATCTTAGAATCACTTGCAAAACTTGGTAACTTCTCTTTAAAATAAAAGAAAGATTGAATCACAGGTAAAGGCAAAAAAAAAAAATCTTTATTCATTTTCTATGAATACTTAAGCTCTCTCAGCTGAATTTTTCTGTTCTCAATCACAGTTAAATA
Organism: Neofelis nebulosa; assembly: GCF_028018385.1. NCBI lineage: Eukaryota > Metazoa > Chordata > Mammalia > Carnivora > Felidae > Neofelis > Neofelis nebulosa. Next base: position 90,074,008 of record NC_080783.1, read on the forward strand.
TACTATTGATCTGTTTCAAGTAGCACTTTGCCAGAATAAGCTTAATATGTAAATATTAGAAGGATATTGAATTTTGGCTACTGTTAGGATCAATAAAGGAGAAGAAAAAAGCATGTTCCATGTGCATTTTCAGTCCCCTATCAAAAACAAACTCAGCCCTATAATGAGTAAAAAGTTGGCTTCTCACTTCTGCTGATTTGGTTATACACACATTTGTTTTAAGTAGGTGTTAACAAAATAAATGAATCGTTTGCTCTTTAGGGAGCCCTTGAAAGGCTTTAACAAATATAACTCCTAACAACATTTGATTATACTTTTCATAGGCTCACTTCACAGATTTGAGGTCATCATAATAGCTTCTATGGAGATTCCCAGTACATGGATAGTTTGTCTTGGGAAAGCCAAGGTTGACAGATTAAAATGCTTCCAGCACCATCTGAGTATCAGAGAAGGTCATATTTATTTGCTTAAGAATGAAAACCGTGTAAATATTGTTGGGGATGTAGATGTTTCCAATGTTCCCACAAGAGATTCTATAAAAAAACAGTTACAATGTCCTGTCTCTCTGCTGACTGAAGGAAATGCTAAGCTAATGGCAAAAGGAATTAGTCTTTACCTACTGATTTCTCTGTTTTTTGATGTTTTTTTTTTTTAACACATCTATATTCTTTTCAGCAAAATATCACTTGGTGTAATGACTGATGTTAGGATTTATTAAAAATAAAGCATATCTTTTAAGTGGCCAACTCCTGATTTCAGCTCAGGTCATGATCTCATAGTTAGTGAGATTGAGCCCCACATCAGGTTCTATGCTGACCGTTCTCAGCCTGCTTGGGATTCTCTCTGTCCCATCTTCTCTATCCCTCCCCTGTGTGTGTTCTCTCTCTGTCTCTCAAAATAAATGAATAAACATTAAAAAAATAAAGCATAGATTATCTAGCACTTAGTTTGCATAAGTGTTTTGAATTTCCTCAGATATATAATATACCTCATAAATAACGATAGAAATGTGAAAAGATATATATGTACAATAAATAATTGGCTTGCAGAAATCATGAAAAGCCCCTTTTATTTCTGTTTTACTTCCTGAAATAAAGGAAGGCAGGTTCTCATGGCATCTATGGGATATTATTAATGATAGCAAGTGACAGGCTACGAGTGTGGTGCGTTTGTCTTGCTATGAACTTAAGGCTGAGCACTCACAGATTCAAAATACAATTCAGTTTAGAAGGATCCTATATGTTGTCTTCTTATGATAAGGTGACAAGTCTGATGACTTAAGAGTTCTTGACTTTAATAATCCACCTTAAGGAGTCATTTCCTGTTTTGTACAAGGCAAGTCCGCTTTACATGTTGTCAAATGCAGGGTTTTGTTAGTTTGTTTTGTTTTTAAATCAAAGCTTGCCAAATATTTCTCTCCCTCTGACTGTGAAAAAAGCTACACCTTAGGTTTAAACAAGTCCTTGCTTCTTGTGAAAAAATTTTCCTCCCTTTTTTCCTTTCCTTCTTTCTTTTAATCCTCTATCCCTTTCTCTGTCCCTTGAGTTCAGTTTTCTTCCATTACTGATACCTATGCCCCTTTATTTGTTTTGTTGCTTGTTTGTTGGTCTGTTGGCTTTCTTTTCACAGTCTAGCTAGGTACTTAACAACTTTTGTTTGGGCTACTGCAATGGCCCCTTAACCTTTTTTTCACTCTCTGAATCTCCAGTCTCCAAACTACCAAGACCTCCTATGTTCATACCCGCTGTGGTGCCACCTACTTCACCATAACATTTCAGGGGCTGAAAAGCACTCACAGCTTAACTCCTTTTCATTCACCAAAAGTTGTCTGTCAGGGCATTATTAGTTTCACCTTAGAAAGTCAATAAGATTTGTTAAAACCCAAAGTATTATTAGTCCCACCTTATAGAAAAAGAAATTTAGGGTCACTGGTATTTGTGAAAATTCATTCCCCTGGGACTCAGCTCAGATCCTGACTCAAGTGCTGTTTCCACCTCTAGGAAAAGCCTTCCTGGTCATAACTTGATGTTTCGTGTGATGCACCTCTACTCCTGCTTCTGACATTCAGGTGCGATACATCCAGGAAAACTTTGCCTATATTTGATTACACCTTACTTCTTTCTTTTCTTTTAAACCTTGTTTATTTATTTTGAGGAGAGAGAGAGATAGAGAAAGAAAGAAAGTGAGAGTGCAATCTGGGCAGGGGCAGAGAGAGAATCCCAAGCAGGCTCCATGCTGTCAGCCCAGGGCCAGACAAAGCAGCTGGATCTCACGAATCATGAGATCATGATGTGAGCCGAAATGGAGAGTTAGATGCTAAACCAGCTGAGCCACCCAGGCGCCCCAATGCCCTACTTATTTCTATTTGTCTTTCTATTTCTTGCTCCTGTACGAATTTCCATATTTATCATCTACCCTAATGGGCGAAATGCTGCCCATCAAGGCCCACTTCAATTTTTACCTCAGTGTGATTTGAAATTTTTCTCTCTTCTGAACCCCTTTGTATTTTCCTAATGTAGTAGAATATATATATATATATATATATATATATATATATATATATATAGTTGTTTCTAATGTGTGAATCTGTCTCACTTCTCCATAATTTGGGACATTTTATTCATATATGCATCATTCATGATACATAGCAAGATGCTTTACACTGAGTACATTTCAATAAGTAGTAATAGAATGTATGAATAAATAAAACAATGACCATTTACATGCAAAAACATCTGTCACAGCAATCAAAATGTATTTTCAAAGCATGCATGTTTATGCAGAATGATCACAACCATAAGTCTAATATAGAATTTAAATATGTATTGAAATAAACTTTAAAAGAAAATACTTTATAATATAATGATTTGAATTGGAAAGGGAAAAATGAGGAATAAGATAAAGGTGTAAAATATAGTCAATGATTTCTGGCACATAATATATATATATATATATATATACACATGCATATAGAAATGTGAGAAAGAAGGGTTATATTGGATTGTGTTTGTTCTCAAAGAAACTAAACAGCTTAATGGAAGAAGAAAATCAAATACAAACACACACAAATAAAAGACTTCCAAAATGAAACAAAAACTTTAGTGTTTGGAATGTTTTAGGCTCTTAAAGGTAGTCTCTCACAGCTGGGTCTAACAGCATTATTCTCTTTAATAATAATAATTGACAGTCTAAATAAATCATTCTAGTATTTAATTTACAAATCTTACCTCATGTAATTCTCCAGCAGTCTCTAGAGACAGGTAGCATTGGCCCCGTTTATTCAAGAGGTCCCAGCAGAGGGGTGCCTGGGTGGCGCAGTCGGTTAAGCGTCCGACTTCAGCCAGGTCACGATCTCGCGGTCCGTGAGTTCGAGCCCCGCGTCAGGCTCTGGGCTGATGGCTCGGAGCCCGGAGCCTGTTTCCGATTCTGTGTCTCCCTCTCTCTCTGCCCCTTCCCCGTTCATGCTCTGTCTCTCTCTGTCCCAAAAATAAAAAAAATAAAAAAAATAAAAATATTAATTGTTTAAAAAAAAAAAAAAAAGAGGTCCCAGCAGAGTCTCAGCTAGCTTCAATTAATCACTCAGGGTTACCTAGTTAATAAATAGTGTAGCAAGTTTTCTAGTCCATCATTCCTAGACTTTAATGTCTGTGTTTCTTCTAGGAATTTGCCCTGTAGACGTAGTTACACTGAGATGTATATATAAGAATATAATTTTAAATTGTAGTGAATACAAAAGTGAGGGGGAAAAGCTGTATATCTATTATAAAGGACTAGCCAAATGAATCATGAAATATCTGTACAGTGAAATGCAGTGCAGCTATTAAATATGGGGTACATCTATACATTGATGTGAACTATTACCCAAGATATATGTTTTAATTATAATAGCTAGGACCAAAAAGTCTGTAGAGATTGCTCCAATATTTATTATATGTATGCATTTCTTCACTTAAAAATACAAATTTAGATGTGCTTTTAAATCATATTTTTGTCCATTTTGCTGCACTGTTTATTTCAGTGACTATTATTTACAGAGCATCTACTCTCTAAATGTACACATACTAGTGCTAATAGGCATGGTACCAATGCAAAGAATGTATCAGGACTGCAGTGTGACTGCTGGAAACAATGTGGAGTGTCCACGGTCAAAGCTGGGTTTTCTAACGTAATTCTAACTTCAAAGTTAGAGCTCTTTTCACTATGCCAGTTATTCTCAACCCAAGGCAATTTTGTCCACCAGGGAACATTTGGGAATGTCTGCAGCATAATGCACACACAACTGCTAGGTAGAGAGGTTGCTGCTCTCACTCTAGTGGGTATAAAACAGGGGTACTGGTATACATCTTATAGACACAGTGTAGCCCCCTGTAACAAGGAACTATTTGGCTCAAAATCCCATCGTTCTGAGGTTAAGAAACCTCTATATCAAAAACATTCCTTGCATATTCTCTCTTTTAAATGTAACAATGAAAAAGGAATTTGGATTTGTGTATCTTATGTTTATACTTACCTTGATCTTATCTATTGTGTATTATGCAGGCAGTAATTTATTTGTCCCAACTTTGATTCATTACTCATTCAACAATTCATCAAGTGACTATTATGAGCCAGGCGCTAATTTAGGTACAAGGAATACAACAGAGCTTACAGCAGGTAACGAATCCATCATTAAGGGGCTGCTATTCCCAGTGGGAGAAAACAAGTATATAAGCAACTACACTACTGAAATAAAGTGTGTCAGGTGGTGAAAGGTACTAATGGAGAAATTTCAACTGGGGCATAAGAATGAGGAGTGCAGAATTGAGCTGAGAGGAAGGAGCCAGAAAAATTACAATTTTAAGTAGAGAGGTCGTGGCAATTTTTACTAGGAAATGACAGTTGAACAAAAATCTGAAGTGAGTGAGATTCAGGAATCTGGGGGAAGCACACATAAGGCAGAAAGAACAGGAAGTGCAAATTGACTATTTGACCATATTTGTGAATACCTGTTGCTTTTAGATGGCGAGCCCAAAACATTTTTTTAATGCCGTAGGCATGCAATTTACTTTCCCACTCCATGAAATTTTATTCTGCTTAATTAAAAAATGCTTGATATTACATTTGCTACCACTAAAGCAATTTACCAAAATAGAATACATAGTTAACTTATGCTTATAGTATGAGCTAGAAGTAGTAATTTACAGTAACTTCTGTAAAGGAAAGATTTTAGCTTTCATGTTTAAGAAATTCTTAATGATGACGAAATCAGTTCTGCTGCATGTGTTTTCTTTATTTCCAATTTATTACATACAATGTTACTGTTGATAATTATGCATTTTAATAGGAAAGAAGAGAAATTTCTAGTAAATGTGATTCTTTCAAGCTGTTCTGGTTAATGTTTATGGAAATTAAAAAAAAAACATTAAATCAATCATGTGAAGAAAACAATAGTTACTTAGAACACGTAACTTTGAAGAACTCTTAGTTTGTTGCTTTAATTTCAGAGGTTTTAAAATTAAAAGCTTTAATGATTTATATTTTTTTGGAATTGTTTTTATGTCACTTAAACTTATCCAGGGTTAGAAAGAATATTAACTTATTTAAAAAAAAAGATTGAAATTTTTTCAGAGAATGATTTCTAGACACCAGATCATATATTTATAAAATATTACTCAGAAAGAATTCATGAAAAATGGAATATAATATTTGAAAATGATGCTTTTAGTTAAGGATCGTTAAAACAGATCAGAAAAATTACCCCAGTTGCTATCTCAAGGGTTGAAAAAATGTGAATGCTCTTAGACATATGAATGATCATCAGTACACTTGTATTAGATGTTTACATAATTATTGTGCTTATACTTGAATTATGTAAGCGTATTCTACTTAAAAATATCAGTAATGGAAAGCCGAACAAACAACATATCATTTAAAAAGATTCAAATGATATTCTGTTTACTTAAAAATTGTGTTTACATCTACTTTTCAAGAAAAAGATCCAGTGACTTGTTACACTTATATTGCATCTCTATCTGTAATTTGACATATGGAAACCAGTTTATTTTAAATGCACTATAATTATGCTATATATTTAAAGTAATTCTCCTTTCAAATCATACTTTTCAAAAAGGGGTAAGATACTTTTTAGTGTACACCAAGCAATGTCACTTAGTGTAAAGAACTTCAAATATATCCACCTAAATTTTCTAAGCCATCAGTCTTCTAATTGCCATAACACTATTCATTAAAGTAATGGTAATATATGAAATATATCCAGGCAGTTTGCCCAGCACTAAGTATAGTACATAGTTGTCTCCTCTAAGTACTCAAACCACCATTAATGAAAACTAATAGCCCATCAAAATTTACATTAAAAGTACTACGAGAAATCTCCAAAGGACTATATGTGATACTATTCCAGCAATTTTTGTCACCTTAAATTGCTGTGTTCCAATATGTTGCTCTTCTTAATGCTAATTACCTAACAGAATGGATAAATACTACAATTGCAAAGTACATCATAGTACTATTTTTGTAACTGGATTATAATTAGTGATCAGAGAATGTTCTCGTTAACATAAATGGTGTAATTAAATCATCTCAGCTTTACCATACTTAAAAGCATTATATAGTGATTGTCTCCCCTTTGTAAACTATTAAAGGTTAATTTTTCTGGAATCATTTTTCAGGAAAAATAAATTTACATTGTTCATATTTATAGCATTAAAAAAGTGTATTTGAAAATGCATATTTTTTAGTAGAGACATAATTCTCTATATTGCCCCATGTCTCCTCTTTCATTTAAAAAGAAGAAAGTGTTTAGACTAGAAAAAGGCATATTTTAGATTTATAATAGATTTTTGAGTTAATATAATTACAACAGCAGTGTAATGAATATTGAAAATGAATCAAGAGAACCAAAGAGGTCATTCCACAAGTCTGCCACTATACTACACGTATTATCTAATGTTGGGATGTAATACATAACTTGGAATCATAGTAAGATTTGGTGAATATTATTCACTTAAACTGTAGTTAAACATTAGGATTTGACCCTTTTTTGCTATTTGGCAATTTTGTTCAACTCAAATTAGACTTAGATGGCATTTGATCACAAAGGATTTTCTGGGACCGTCTATACCTAGATTTAGGTAAATGAAAACCAAAATATTGTATCTGGGCATCAGTATGTTTAAATTTCTCCCCCCCCCCTTTATAATTAGCATTAGACCAATTTCATTATAATGTGAAGAGAATATTAAGCATTACAAAGTCAAAATAAATGTCCTCATTAATTTAATTCTAATTAATAGTGTTCCATATTTAAAACTATAACCATTCAAGGAATATCCTGAGTAGTATGGGGAAAAAAATGAAAGAGCATAAATCATGTTCACCTTTTAAAAATACTGTGCTTTTAAATTTTCAAATTATATGTAAAATTGTTCCATGGAGCTTACAATATAGATGTAGCAAAGATGGAAAATACTCAAAAAGGCCAGTGATGAGATTATTTTGTCCTGAATTTACTCCAAATGAGATTATATGTGGGAGAAAAAAAGACTGTAATTGTGGAATAGAGGTAAGAGCTTTGCCTAAAAGATTGATGAGATTTAGAACGATAGGTAGGTGACCCAGAAACCTTTAAAAGAAGACTCTTTAGTTAGTGTAGTAGCAATACAAAAATAATACATGTGGCATAGTAAGATCTGCTAAGATTTGAATTTGGAAGAAAAATAAATTTGTTGTTGTTGTTGTTGTTTATTTGTTTTTAAGGATGATTTGACCTGGTCATCACCAAGATTGCCTTTAATGGAGGCAAAAATATAAAAGACCTCTTAAGTTGGCATATTTCTTATATTTCCATTGATAGACAAAATACATAAAAGCTTTTTTATAGAAAGTAGGAATAAAATATAGTTTCAGTAAAATTTCAAAATTATTTAACCATGTTTTATTACTTGAAAATTTAGGGGAGCCTGGGTAGCTCAGTTGGTTTAACCTCTGACTTTAGCTCAGGTCATGATCTCCAGGTTCATCTGTTTGAGCCTCTGCTGGGCTGTGTGCTGCCAGCTCAGAGCCTAGAGCCTGCTTTGGATTCTGTGTCTCCCTCTCTCTCTGCCTGTCTGCTGTTCACGCTCTGCCTCTCCCCTTCTCTCTCTCTCTCTCTCTCTCTCTCTCTCTCTCTCTCTCTGTCTCTCTCTGTCTCTCTCTCTCTCAAAAATAAATAAACATAAAAAATAAGTATCCCTTTAAAAAAAGTTATTTGGACAACCAGCCCCCTTGAGAGATGTATTTCCTTTTTTGAAACAGTTAATACACCTCCAAATCATTTTCCATGCAAATTAGATCTAAGCATTAATATATGTGTGTACTTTGTGTGCATGTGTGTGTGTGTGTGTGTGTGTGTGTGTATTTTTTTTTCTCATGATACTGTGCCATCTAGATTTGTTCCTGGGAATTCTGGTGTGAGAAATCTAGTCAAAGTTGGAGATTACTTGGTGTAGAATGACAAAAATCACCTCTCCAGATCATCTTTTTTCCTAAAAAACATTTGTATCAATAAGGTGACAATTTTTTCTTTCAATCCCAAATGTAATGATAAATGTATTATTTGCAAACTCAGAATTATATTTCTTTTTCAGAAACATTATATTGTGATTTATTTCAAACATAGAGTCCTTATCTAGTAGTTCTCTAGATATAAAAATGAGGGCATAAGAAAATGATCACATAAGGATACTCATTCTGAACTTCTCCATAAAGGGCACATGCATTCTTCTTCACTTTGTAATTTATATTTAAAATATGACATTTATGATTTAATAAATTATAAAATAAAGAATTATAGAATGATTTTTACTTTACAAAACATTTTTTTAAATTTTCTATTTCAAGAGCATGCTCCAGCTGGCAAATATCTATCTCATCCAACTCAGTTGAAAGTATTGAGTTGCAGTCACATAATATTTTGCTGATTATGTAAATGGCAATTTTTTCCCCTGATAAGTGCCATGACATGGAGGTTTTACATGTTTTTATTTTTAAGTGAATGCATATATTAAATTATTTGGGAAGGGCAAAAACATGTCAAATGGGAACACCAAAGATTATTTGTAACTATTCTTAACCTTTTTCCCAATAATTTATTTATATTTAGACCCATACATATATTTCTATATCAGTGCATTTTTTCATATTAATCATTTGTCAGTATCAGAAGAGTTGGATAGTAACTGCAACAACAACATTCATAGTTCAATAATAAGGACAGAACAGCAAATTATCCCATTTAGAACAGCCATTTAAAGCAATTTGAAAAATAATGGAATCTTATAATATACTGTGTGTTCAAACCAGAATAAAATGCCAGTTGGTTAATTCTCATATTAAAAGAAAAAAATTGCTCAAAAAGCACACTGCAAAGATGACTTAAGTGAAATTTAAGTTAAATAATATTAATGCAAATACAGTAAATTCTTTTAAAAATGGGCAAAAATAGTAACATTTTAAAATATCAAGAATTTTTATTGTAAAACTGTGGTTTAAGGCTTAGGTTAAAATTTGACATATTTAAAAAATAATTATATATAAGCTTCATTTCACTTCTCATTTGTCTTAAACATTGCTTTCTCAATCAATGAATGTTTCTACAATATCATTTCTATGTTTACCAAATATTCTACTGTATGCCTATATGATATTTCATTTTTTTTATGTTTATTCATTTTTGAGAGACAGAGAGACATAGTGCGAGTGGGGGAGGGGCAGAGAGAGGGAGGGAGAATCTGAAGCAGGCGCCAGGCTCTGAGCTGTGAGCACAGAGTCGGACATGGAGCTCGAACCCACAAAGCAGGAGATCATAACCTGAGCTGAAGCCGGACATTCAACCGACTGAGCCATTCAGGTGTCCCTATGTGATATTTCATTTAAGTAATCACCTATATACAGTTAAGTTTTTAAAGTTCTTTTCTTTGTCATTTTTTTTTTTGAAATTATACATATTGTGATGGCTGTTCTAATAACTATTATTTGCTGAGCTTAGGGTACAGTTTTAGATGTAGCATTTCTAGGTCAAATTGTTTACAAACTTTTAAGGCTTTGCCATTCATCTTCTTTTGCTCTCCCAGATATTTTGTCAGTTGATAATAGCAGTGGTACTATTTTGGCCTGCTCTCTCTCCTCACTTGAGCTATCTGGTTAGACGCCTAGTTTTCTTTATTTCATTCAGAGTGGCATGGTTCTCAGACCCTTCTACAACATGACTGTTATCTTCTAAGCCTAGTTCCCGTATTTCAGACTCTTTCCAAAAACTAAAAAATATGACATGCACATAATAATAAATATATATTTAGGACAAGATCTACTGAGATTAATATTTCCTGGGTGCTATTTTATGTGGTATTTGATTACTAGGAACAGAGAGTTTCATTTTGCTTATCTCTGTTTGGAAAACAGTAGACTTTCCGGGAAGTCCTTGCCAAAGAGGTACTATTTGGGCTTACACTTGAATAACAAGAAAGATCTAGCCTTGTAAAAATTCCCAAGGATGATTTTCTGGGCAGAGAAAATAGCAAATAAAAAGGCCATTAGGGCCAAAAATGCTTGCATGGTGTGGTTAATGTGGCTAGAGTGGCAATTTATTCTAAAAGCCAGTTGAAGGGTTAAATAGGAGTTTTATAATCAGATATATTTTAAAAATATTATTTCAGAGTGTGTGAAGAGTGGGCTATGGGAAAAGCATGAATAGACACTAGAAAACTTCAGGAGGCTGTCATAGGAGTTCAGGTGAGAGACTGTGATAGCTTGGACTAGTGTGGTACCAGTAGAGGAAGAAGGAATGGAGGTCTTAGAAAGACTGTGGATGCAGGTAAATAGAATGTATTTTAGAGGTAAGGCTCACATCTGCTTTCAGTTTAGGGTGAATTTTCTCTCAGTTGTGCTTCTCAGCCTGGTCCTTCAAAATGTTTCAGACTCTTCTTAAAATAACTTCCCTGAGATACTGTTAACAAACTAGTTGATATGGGATAGCTACGACTGCCATAACAAAACACTACAGACTGAGTAGCTTAAACAGTAGAAACTTATTTTCTCACAAGTCTGGAGGAGGGAATTCCAAGATCAAGGAGTCAATAGGCCTCCTTGGCTTGTAGATGACAGCCTTCTCACCAGGTCCTCTTGCGGTCTTTACTCTGTGCTCATACTACTGACCTTCCTTCTTCTTAAGCTGAAGCCAGTCCTATTGAGTTAGAATCCCACCCTTCTGACCTTATAAACCTTAGTTTCCTTTTTGAAGATCCTATCTCTTAATGAAGTCACATTAGGGGTTAAGGCTTCAACATTGAATTTGCAGGACATGCAATTCAGTTCAAAAGAGGAAGATTATCACTTAACCCTCTTTAAACCTTTTTTAAGTAAGGGGGGGGCCTTAACACGGGGAAAATTATTCTCTTAAATCTTTCATTTAAGCAATGTATAAGTAAATATCAAACAGAGAAGTTGTTTTCTTTGAACACGGATAATCTCACTTGTTTAGAATTACAACTGTAAATCAAAGTTCTAATATTTTATTTTCCCTACCCTAATAGGTCATCTAGGGTACAACTTGGTGATCACCTTTGGAGTGATCACTACAGGCTATTAGCATAATGATTTTACACTGTCAAGAATTACACTACTAATTTCAACCAACTCCCACATTCATGATTATGACTAGTATAGAGGAGAAAAAATAATTTTCCATTTACTCTTGTAGGTTCTTGGCTGAGAGCCCCCTATAATAAAAGGGAAATTAACAGGAGAAAAAATAATTTGTATGTGTGTACAAAAGCCCCCTAAAGATAGGAGCCTTGAAAGGCAGCCAGATGATTGAGGTTTATATATTATCCTTAGCTAAGGAAAGAGGCAAGTGTCTTGGGCTTCAAAAGGTAGAAGGCAATTCATGGGGGAGGTGAAAAGAGGAAATATTTGGTAAATGTTACCTTGCCATGGACAGAAATGTTTCTCAGATAAAAAAGTTATCGCTGGTATTAGCTCTCTTCATGGTACAGGCCTCCTTTCGAAACATAAATGTCATTTACAAAAGGCTAACTTGTACTATCTTCAGAGCTTCTCCTGTGTCTTCTTTTTCCCAAAATAATCGGCTTAAAAAACCCTTACGACAGAGGTGGGTATTTTCAGGTTGCACCTCATGCCACCCTTCATTACCCACAAGAGAAGTAGTATAAAATCATAGAAAAGCAATGCAAATCCATCCGCCATCTTAAAAAAGTAATTCCACACGGAGTCCTGCTAATATTGAGTAGGAATATTTTTATCAATTGTTTATGTAATAGAATCAATATAGTCACATATATGTTTCAGATTTTATGTTGACTCATTTGTTTATTCAACAAGCTACCCATTATTGTCTTTAATATTCAAGTCATTTCGCTAATACTTCATATATTATGTGGGTGTGGAAGAAGTTTTCTCATTTTATACATGAGGAGACAAATATTGAGGAGACAAATATTGAAGGTCCAAATAAGTTTCTCAGGATCACCCAGAGAGTAAGTGTCATAGCCAGGCATCAAAGCAGGTATGTATGACTCCAAATTACATTCTCTCACCTATTATGATGACTCTCAGCCAGCTTTAAAAACTGTCCATGTGCCCGGCATTAGCATATGTATGGAAGACAAGAGTTAATAAGACATAATTCTTGCCCTGAAGAGTCTTAACGTTTTAAATAAGGAGGCATAAATGTAAATTAACAAAGTGTTAGGGGATTATGAATGTTACAATAGAATCATACACAAACCACAGAACACAAAGGGTCAGGTGAACCACTCTATTTTTGGAGGGCAATCAAAGATTCCAAACAGAGGTATCATTTGAGCTGAGTCCAAAAATCTGTATATGTGCCCATTATGCAGATAATGGGAGTAGAAGTGAGTGTAGCAGTGGAGGTAAGGAAGCAAACTGAGGGCAAACACAAAAATGCATAGAGATGTTTGAGAATCATCATTTTGGAAAATCATGCAAACTGTCAACAATATGTTAGCCTATTACCTGGGATAATGGAAAATGGAAGGAGGACACAGGTGGAACACAGTTCAGGCACAAGTAAACACAACTGTGATACACGATGAATATTTAATACAAATGTATTCCATCAAAATGTTCAAATTGTCTGCTCTATTTGAACCACGTAGTTTGCTCTTTCCTCCCCCTACTCCTGCTCTTTCTCCACTCCCTTTTTCTAAGGAAAACTGTCTTAGATAACATCAGTTTTCATTGAATAAACTCTGCTTTTTATTTTCTAAACACCCCAGCAAGCAGTTATTTGGAGCTGCTTTGTCTTTGTCAGCTAATTCCTCCCTCTCACTATAACTCTCTCCATCATTGCACGGATACTAGTTCACTGGCAACACAGTCAAGCCATCAACTTGGAAATTAAATTACCTACCATTCTCAAGTTTTTCTCCCTATAACCTCAGACTGCCCCCTCAGCTCTCAATGAGGCAGTGCTCTCACTGTAACCATGAATCGAGAGTGTAGGGCCATATCTGTCAGTTCAGGGTCACAAAGGCTTCAACACAGAATGCTGGGCTTTGTTCTGCAGGGCTCTCCATACCACCTTCACTGTCCTTTTCCAAATTCTATGTTTAAGAAAAACAACAAAAACCAGGTCTCAGCAGAGCAAAGAGACTTATAGTTCCATCAAAGCCATAAGGAACAGATTTTTGCATAGTTCCAGACAAAGTAGAGGGAGCTGCTCCTGCACAGAAAAGCAACTAACAGGCTAAGAGACTTATGCTGTAAGCAAACATAGCCACCTCTAATGGTCCAGGTGGAGGGGCGTTTCTGATTTGCAGTGGATACAATGTAAAAATGTAATAGTTCCTATATAATTGGAAATGATAGACTTGTCCTGATATGTACATATTTCTCTTATTCACAGCAGTTTTAATTATTTTTCTTTACAAATAACCCACCTTTTGGTTATTTCCTTGCATGTTTTTGCCATAACATGGTTAATCTATCCCTGGAAAATTGGAAGTTGACTGTGATTCAATATTCCTGGAACATAGAGCACTAGGAGCAGTAACAGATCTGGTGATGGAAAATTCATCAGGCATCAAATCATGGATGGCCTTTGTGCCCTGCTTAGGGGGTTGGCAGGGGAAAGCCACTGGAGAGTTTTAAGCAGCAGATTTGCATTGAACGCTCAGATTTGCTTTTTGGAAAGATCACGCCAGTGTTTGTTCAGCAATGAGAGGAGAATGAGAAGTGCTGAGGCCTTCAGCTAAGCAGTTTCATTGGTAATGGAGAAGAAATAAAACATTCTGGATGTAATAAGGGTGAAAAATCAAGTAGGCTTGCTCAGACTCCCTGGCACTGAGGAGAGACCATGGAGGTGGTGAGGGACCAAAAGATGACTGTCTGGTTTTATCTCTGATGACTAAATGGAGGTCATTCAGTTTGAGAAGTTGTTTTAGTTGTTTAAGGATGCTATAACAAAAATTAGTACAGGCTGGGTAGTTTATCAACAATTATTTCTCACCCTAATGGAGGTTGAGAAGTCCAAGATCAATGTGCTGGCAGATTCTATGTGTGGTGAGAGCATGCCTCCTGGTTCAGGTAGCTGTCTTCTCCCTATCCTAAGATGGAAGGGGTGAGAGAGCTCTTTGGGATGTCTTTTGTAAGGGTCCTAATTCCCTCTATGAGCTCGATCTTTACTATCTGATCACCTCCCTGGTCACCTCACACTGGGGTTCAGGATTTCAACATATGAATCTGAGGGAAGGATATTAACATTGAGTCCATAACAGAAATTTACCAGGAAAGGAACATACATGGGAAAAATGAAATGGATTTTATTGTGGTAAAGTTTGCAGTGACTATTTTATATTTAGGTAGAAACATCTATGCAGTTGTATACACAGACTGAAGATAAGAGGATAGTCTGGCATAAGGTAGAGATTTAGGCATATGGTGAAGACATCATAGAGATCATGTGGTGAGAGCCCACTTTCTTGCTTGCAAATGGCATATTCTCCCATGATAGCAGAAATAGGGCTAGCTCTATTTTTATAAGGTCATTCCTCTCATCATGGAGGCTCCTAATTACCTCCCAAAGACCCTATTCCCTCATACCATCCCATTGGGAATTAGGGTTTCAATGTAGGAAGAATGCAAATATTCAGTCTGTAGCAGTTGAGAATGAAAATCAGGATTGGAAATAATTTTGTATCAGACCTATCAAGGCATGCTTAATTGTCTTCTCAATGTTGATGTTGCAGTTGAGAAGGCCAATGCTATTCTGCTATTGGGTCCTTTGATTTATTAACTAAATTTTCTCTCTAGAATTTTTTTCCCCTCTTCAGTTTTGGAAAATAATGTTAAATTGTTTTTTAATCACTTTTTGCCTTCTGTTTTTCAGCGATCTATTTCTGAACTCATTCCATTTAGATGGTGAACTTTCATTTTCTGTTTCTTTTTTTTTCCTTCTTATTTTCTTAAGGATGTTTTTCAACTTCAAACTTTACATCAAATTTTTTATTTCAGCTAGAATAGTTGTAGTTTCTAGGGGTTCAACTTTTGCTTTCTCTGTTCCTTTTTTTTTTAATTCCCTCCTCTTCTTGCTTTAAGAATGTAGTTCCTATTATAACTTTGAGTATATTAATTTGTATTTTGTTCTGGTATATATATATATATATATATATATATATATATATACCAGAGGTATATATAAATATATATATATATATATATATATATATATATATATGGTATATATATATAAATATATATACCAGAGGTATTATATATATAATATATATATAGTGTATATAATATATATAATATATATATAATTATATATATATTTTATATATATATAATTTTTTTTTCTTTTGCTTCTGTTTCCTCTGAGTATTTTTCCTGTGTATTTACTTAATTTGGTTCTTGGTCATGGTGTAGTCTTTCTTCAGTTACGTGATGTATCTTGACTTCACCTTTCTAATGATGACTGGAAATTCAGCATTAAAGAAGCAGGGTTTATGTAATAGTAAGCATCATTAAAAATAGCTATACCAGGATGCTTTGGGGAGGAGAATATTCTTCGGTAATCAGCTTCTTCAGAGCATTGGTGAGA
The DNA here is from genome assembly GCF_028018385.1 of Neofelis nebulosa. NCBI lineage: Eukaryota > Metazoa > Chordata > Mammalia > Carnivora > Felidae > Neofelis > Neofelis nebulosa. The sequence continues at coordinate 90,090,128 of NC_080783.1, forward strand.
CAGTTTCCCCCAAAGAGGAAAGAAACCCTTTCATCACTCATGTGGGAGATATTAGCCTGAATGCCAGCTTCCTCAAAGCATGGGGAAGGGGAGAGAGAGGTCTTGTGGCTTAGGGCTTAGGTCTGTTGTTTTTTATGGCCACTGCACCTTAGAATAGCCAGGAACATTTGGAAAACCCATAGGCCAAAACAATTCAATAATAATCTCTGGGAATGGCTTTCAGGTGTTATTTTAAAGGTCCTCCAGATGATTCTAATGTTTACCTAAGGTGGAGACCCATTAGACCAACAAGCATCAGCATCACCTGGGAACTTGGAAATGCAAATTCTCAGGTGCCCTCTCAGAACTACCGAATCATAGACTCTGGAGTAGGACCCAAAGAGTTGTGTCTTAACACACCCTCCAGATGATTCTATGTCATTCTCAAATTTGAGAACCGCTAATATAGATTCTCTCTTAATCCGTGTGTTTATTTATAGTATACAGACCCTGAGCTGTGTCTTATTTTCATTGTCTTCAGTGATCCTCTCCAGAGGGTGTATCTCTAACTCTTTGACCAGGTTTAAAGAGGATCACTCTCTTGGTTGTGTACACTTGGTTCTAACTCCTTAAATAGACGAAATCCATCATGTTTCTTTCAATGGCATGTAACTCCCTGTTTTTACAGACCTTTAGGTTCCCAGTTTCTGACCTGTTCTGAAGTTCTGCAGTGCAGACTAGTTTACATATGGCCTCCTCCCTTTGAAGGTCTAGATTTTCATTTTATCTGTAAAGTCAGTCACCAATTATAATCTGCTTGTAACCTACTACAATTTTTATAGCCATGGCCTTTATTTTCCTTTATAAAACCCTCCTTGTCTTTATAGGTTTATACCTTATTTCATTGCTTTCTTGTAAATTTTGGGGTTTCAGAAGAGAGTGGAGAAAATAGAATTACCAGATAAAATGCATGATACCCAGTCAAACTTGAATTTCATATAAATTAATAATTTTTATATATGCAATTTTTAGGATATACTTCTACAAAAATTATTTGTCATGTATCTGTAATTCAGATGTAACTGGGCATTTTATATTTTAAATGTAAAGGGCTAGTTTTTGAGGAAATGCAATTTTTAAATATGGATCTCAACAGTTCTGGTAAACTTAAATAAAGTACATATTCTGAATATTTATAAAACAGCTATTAATTTTGATAATATATTTAAGCAGGAAAGTATTATTAAAATTTTATAATTATAATTTTAAAATGTAATAACTGACACATACTTCAATTGTTTATTTTGGGGCTGAACTTCAATTTATATTTATCAAGTAATATTTGCATTGCAAGGTATAGTGTTATTAGATCTAGTGGGATACCATGTCATACAGAGCAATGTAGTGGAAAGAGCAATGAAATTCAGTTAACACCAACTGAGAGTTAGCACCATGTGTGACCTTGGAGAAGGTCTGCTGTGTGACCTTGGAGAAGGTCACCTTCTGACCTTCTGTTTCCTCATCTTTAACAACAGGAGGTGTATTAACACATCACATCTCATTTATGATGATTAAATGAGACAGTCATATTTGCTTATGTTCAGAGCCTAGAAAAGGCCCTGGAACTTAGCGCTGTTCAGTAAACTTATTTCCCTTTTCTCTCTTCTCTATCTCTTGAGTGAAGAGATTGTATGGTAGAATCAATTTATATTTGTTATTTATGTTAATTCTTCCTTATATTTCATAAATACCTTTATTAGCTCTATTAGTAAATGTATTTTTTTGCTAGGGCTAACATAAAGTCTCACAGACTGAGTGGCTAAACAGAAATTGCCTTTCTCACTGTTTTGGAGCTTGAAGTCTGAGATCAAGGTGTCAGCATGCTTGCTATTGACTGAGGCATCTCTCCAGGACTTGTAGATGGGTGTCTTGTCCTCCCTGCGTCTTTCCTGTGTGTGTATCTGTGTCCTAGTTTTCTCCTTCTCTTTATTTCTCTCTCTTTATTCCAGTATAACCTACAGTGTTATAGTAGTTTCAGGTGTACAATATAGTGATTCAACAATTCTGTACATTACTCAGTCCTTCTAATCTTCTCTTCCTATAAGGACATTAGTCATAGTGGATTAGGACCCATCCTAACGAACTCATTTTAATTTAATTAGCCCTTTAAAGTCCCTACTATCTCTAAAAACAGTTACACTCTGAAGTACTGGAAGTTTGGACTTCAACATATGAATTTTGGGAGACACAATTCAACCTATAGTGGTGGAGTAGAGATACTCATAATTACTTGCATTAAGTTAAGGAAGTAGTCTTTGAATTCTAGTAATTTCTGAAGATTCTAGTATATTCAAGTCAATAACAGTGTGAGAAAGAAAAAGTGGAAGAAACAAATGTGATTCTAAATAATACATAGTCAAAACCAAAGTTCTTTGTGTTAGAGATACTTGAAAAATATATTTAAAAAGAAATGTTTTCAAAAAGATAATATCAACAGGGAATGGGAGAGATGGCTTTATTTAAATGTTTTCTGAGTTATGATTTGTTACGGGAGATATTTTTAGGGATATTTATTTCCCCAGTCATTTCACATGTATTTAGGAAATTTCTAAATCGTGCTCAGTTCAAAAGAATGCAAAGCACTGTGAAGAACATAAAGAAGTACAAGACAGGATCCTTGTTCTCAAGAGCTTTCATCTCTGGATAGAGACTCAAAATTAATACAAGTGAAAAGAAGGGAAAAGCAGTAATTAAAAATAAAACTATGTGATTCCGTCTGGAGACGCCTCAGCATCAGTGGGAAGGAAGAGTCGATGTGAGATATGCCTAGTCTGACATACTTTGCTGCGGGACAGAAGGGTTCTACTTGTGCAGTGAAGGGTGCCTATATTGGAAGCACATGCTGACAAAGATGGGCAAACCAACGTTTGTAAAAAATGGAAACATGCCTATTTTCACCATAGCACTAATAGAAGTTTTTAGTTATTTTCTTTCCTAATTTTTGTTAAAATTGTGATAAGAATACTTAGCATGAGATTCACCCTCCTCACAGATTTTTAAGGGCACAATACAGTGTTGTTAACTACTGGCACAATGTTGTACAGCAGATCACTAGAACATACCCCTTTTTTTATAACTGAAACTTTATACCTGTGGAAGAGCAACTTCCCCTCTCCTTCTCTCCCCAACCTCTGGCAACCATCATTCTAATCTCTGTTTCTGAGTTTGACTATATTAGGTACATCATATAAGTGAATCTTGAAGTGTGTGTCCATTTTTGACTGGCTAATTTTACTTAGCATGATGTCCTCAAGGTTCATCCATGTTGTTGTATGTGACAAAATCTCCTTTTTTTTTTAAGTATTAATTTCCTTAGAGCAGTTTTAGGTTCACAGTAAAACTGAAAAAAAAAATACTGAGATTGACTATATATCTCCTATATTCTTACATTTATAGTCTCTCTCGTTATCAACATTCTGTACAGGATATTTCCTTCTTTATTAATGCTGAATAATATTCTTTTGTATGTATATACCACATTTTGTTTAATCATTCATCCTTTAACAGACATTTAGGTTGTTTCTATATCTTTGCTATTATGAATTATGCTGCAATTAACATTGGAGTGTTAATATCTCTTTGATATCCTGACTTCAATTCCTTTGAATATATACCCAGATGTATGGGGTTGCTAGGTCATATGATAGTTCTATTTTTAATTTTTTTTGAGTAACCCCCATACTATTTTCTGTAGTGGCCTTGCCATTTTACATTCCCAGAGCAATGTGCAAGGGTTCCAATTTCTCCATACCCTTGCTCACATTGTTGTCTTTTTTATTTTTTCTTTAATCATAGCCCTCCTAACAAATGTGAGGTACTACCTCATTCTGGTTTGGATTTGCATTTCTTTGATGAGTGGTGATATTGAGCATATTTTCATATACATGTGGGCCATTTGCATGCCTTCTTTAGAAAAATGTTTATTCAAGTAATTCGCCATTTTCAATCAGGTTATTTATTTTTTTGCTGTTGATTTGTAGAAATTTCATTTATTTCTTTCCTGTTTATGTATTTCTCTCTCCCTCACTATAACATAGGATCTATAAAAGCAGTCATTGTCTTCTCTCATTTTCCCACTACCTATATAGTACTTATAAATAAAATAGATGCCTGATATTAGTTGAAAAATGAATGAATGAATATTGTGAGGTCACAAGAATGGATTAAACACAAGTACTAGAGAGAAGTTGGAAAGAAATTTTAGGTGGAATCAATTCAAATTATGTCTTGATTTTAAAACTTGGTAAAGAATTTTAAATTTGAGGCAGTATATAATCAGGAAATTAGAAGAATCTTGAGCAAGGATGAGGGATGATGAAAGGTATGTTTTCAGAGGGCCGCAACAACCTAGAATACTTTTTCTAGGCTATCTGTAGTCCTTTTCGTGCTGGTCACTACTTAGATTCATATTATCCAAGTCCTCATGGTCCTTCCTGGGCATAAGGTTCTTTGGTCATGGTCCTCAAAGACATGGTTCTTTCTGTTCTGCCTCTCCTCCCATTTATATGACAGCTTTGTACTGCCCCAACAGAATCCAATTGGTTATCCATAGAGACATTTCACAGAGACAGGGCATAGTTTTGTGCTACTCTTAGAAGCCTCTCCTGCCCTGAAACTAATCTAGATTAGGTTACATGGCCACCTCTATTGCCCAGGAGGCTGCAAAAGAATGTGCTTGGCATTTCGAGTGTTGCGTGTGGAAATTATTCTTCTTTAGCAGAATCGACAGGAAGGAGAGCAGCTGTTGAGTAAACAACATGGAGTCTGCCACAGGTTGACTAGCTTATAGTGGTTAGGGATAGAGGTATTTTTCTTTTCTTCTTCTTCTCGTGTCTTCTTTTCTTTTTCTTTCCTTTTCTTCTCTCTTCCTTCCTTTCTTTTCTGTCTTCTAGTCAAGTCTGATTTTTGCAATAATGAATAAATCTGTGAAAATATGTGTGTAAATTTCTGTGTAGACATAAGCTTTTAACTACTTTGGGTAAATAACACAGAGTAGATTGCTGAATCATATGGTAGGAATATTTTTGATTTTGTAAGAAACCACCAAATTTTCTTCCAAAATAGCTGTAACATTTTACATTCTCACCAGCAGCGTATGAGGGTTTTTGTTGCATCACATTCTTGTTGGCATTTGGTGTTGTCAGTGTTCTGAACTTTGGCCATTTTAATAGGTGTCTAGTGGTATCTAATTGTTATGTTATTTTGCATTTCTCTGATCACATATGAAGTGGAGCATCTGTTCATATGCTTGTCTGCCATCTATATATCTTTTTTGATGAGGTGTCTGTTAAGGCCTTTGGCCCTTTTTTTCTTAATTTGGTTGTTTTGTTGAATTTTAAGAACTCTTTGTATGTACTTTTTTGTTTAAAGCTTATTTTTGAGAGAGAGACAGAGCACAAGCAGGGGAGGGGCAGAGAGAGAGGGAGACACAGAATCCGAAGCAAGCTCCAGGCTCTGAGCTGTCAGCACAACATGGGGCTCGAACCCACAGACCATGAAATCATGACCTGAGCCGAAGTCAGACATTCAACTGACTGAGCCACCCAGGTGCCCCAAGAATTCTTGGTATATTTTTGATAATGGTCTTTTATCAGATGTATCTTTTGCAAATATTCTCTCCATGTCTGTGGCTTGTCTTCCAAGTACCTTGATAATTTCTTTTGCACAGAAGTTTTACTTTTAAAAAGTCCATTTTATCAATTACTGGTTTCATGGATTATGTCTTTGATGTTGTAACTAAAAAGGCTCAAAGTCATTTAGGTTTTCTCCTATATTATCTTTTGAGAGCTTTATAATTTTGCATTTTACATTTAGGTCAGTGTTCTCTTTTGAGTTCATTTTTGTGAAGGGTATAAGGTCTGTACCTAGATTCATTCTCTTGCACGGAAATGCCCCGTTGTCCCAGCTGGAACACTGTTTAAGAGACTCTGTTTGCTCCATTGTATTGCCTTTGCTGCTTTGTCAAAAATCAGGTGACTGTATTTACTGAGATCTTTTCTGGGCTCTCTATTTGATTTCGTTGATTTGTCTATTGTTTTACCAATACCACACTGTAATTACTGTAGCATTATAGTAACTCTCTTCTCCATTTCATTCATTTTTGAGCAATATCTGCCAAATACCTACATCTGAAGAGGCATAGATTGTGGGTCAGTTGTTCTTTCAAGTAAAGATGATATTCTATGAAAAAAGTAGGTCATTTTTATAAAAAAAACAAAACAAAAAGGAGATAGATAGAGGGGGGAGGCACAAACCAGGAAACATAACCTTAACAATAGAGAACAAGTTGAGGGTTACTGGAAAGGAGGAGGGATGGGTTAAATGGGTGACAGGTTAAGGAGGGCTTTTGTAATGATGACCACTGGGTTGTAGTAAGTGATGAGTCACTAAATTCTGCATCTGAAACTCACATTACCCTGTATGTTAACTAACTGGAATTTAAAAACTTGAAGAAAAAAAAAGCTAATTTTCCTGGAGGTTAAACTGCATAAGTACATTTCTTCCAGACAATCATGATTTAACATGCAACAGAAGTGCTTTATGCACACTTCCCATTTTGCCACACAGATTATTAAAAAGACATGTACTAAAAGATCAAGATTTAATAAAATTAGTGCTTTTTACTGATCAATTCAGAACATTCTTAAGTAAAACAGGCTGATTTATTCATTTATTTATTTTTTTGTAAGTGCATAGCAGTAGACAACCAATGATTTCTAGTCAGATTAGTGATACTGACTATTGGACTTTTTAGACTAATAGTCTACTTGTCTTTCTTCTTCTGTCATATTATCTGCCTTTTTCTTTGTATTATGGAAGATTTTCTCAAACACATTTTGTCGTCACTCTATTTTAAAACATTTTTATTTAGACAAGATTTTTTAATGTTCTAAGAGGTTTCTTTAATTGGCTTTTCTCATTGAACTGGAGATTCTTGGTTCCCCTTGATATGTAACAAAGGAGAACTGGGTGTCTATCATGGATTTCCTCTTTATTTTATGAAAATAAAACTCTTTTTACTTTGTATCTTTCTAGAGAGGGGGTGTCTCACCGGGAGCTCTGCATGCCATTGGACACTGACTTGCAGATTTTGCTTTAGGTAGGAGCTAGGGGTCAGGTTTTGCCTTCCTCAAATGCCAGAATGAAGGGAATGTTATTGCGAGACACCAGACCTAATATTTCAAGCCTGTTTGCTGAGTATTTTAATTTTTTTTAATGTCTATTTTTGAGAGATTGAAAGATAGAGCACAAGCAAGGGAAGGGCAGAGAGAGAGAGGGAGACACAGAATCCTAAGCAGGCTTCAGTCTCTGAGCTGTCAGCACAGAGCCCACCAGAGGCTTAAACTCAGGAACCGCAAGTTCATGACTTGAGCCAAAAGTCTGACACTTAACCGATTGAGCCACCCAGGTCCCCCTGTTTGATGAGTATTTGAAAAAAGAGCTATGGTCATATTTTTATTTGAGAATTTCTATTAGTGGCTATCACCCTCTGTAAACTCAGGGCAAGGGGTTACAGACATGGTGGTGGTAGAGGATATTACATATAAAAATATCTTCACTTAATTATTCTATTTTTAACCTTTATTAGCACTCCCACTGTACTATTTGGAGGCTGAAATCAAGGTCATCTAGAGTTCTGTGGAGAGTGATGGCTTCCACTTCTCTATTGTAAAAATCACATTTTATGTTATCTTATTTTCACTTTTAATTAGAGTATAAAGTAAAATTGAGAGTGGGGGAAAATTAACACTCCAGGTTGCAACTTAACCTATTTCTCCATCTTTGATACCATCTATACCATTATAAAATACCATCTTTTATACATTGTTTATAGGTCCTTAATTCTCTATGAGTGTATACATGGATTTTTCTGCTTTGTGTTTCTAAATTCCTATCACAGTGGCACATTGAAAAAACTGAAAGGGAACATACATGGGTCTAGTCTACTGTACCGTTCTATACACCTTTTAATAAGGTCTCTACAGGGCCCCCTGGGTGGCTCAGTCAGTTAAGCCTCTGACTCTGGCTCAGGTCATGATCTCGCGTTTTGTGAGACCCAGCCCCATGTGGGTCTCTGTGCTGACAGTTCAGAGCCTGGAGCCTACTTTGGATTCTGTCTCTCTCTCTCTCTCTCTGCCCCTCCACTACTTGAACTCTGTCTCTGTCTCTCTTTTAAATATAAATAAAAATTTTAAAATAATAATAAATAAAGTCTCTACAGTAAAATTTTCTATTCACAGTGAACTTTTACCTTGTTATGTCAATTCACAAGTATAAAACAAACCCAAAAGTGAATGGGCTACTCAATGTCATCAGCATAATCTAAGCTCCATATGCATATGTCAAGAGAGAAGACTATAAACTCCATCCATCTATAGAAGGGGACACTAGAGATGAAATTAGCACCAGCAGCTCTGAAATCAGTGCTTGTTATATAATCTGGGGCCTCTATTTATTGTATGACCCGGGGAAAGCTACTTAATATCACTTTGCCTCAGCATTCTACTGTAAAATGGTTTAATAATAGTAGTACTTAGGGATGCCTGGGTGGCTCAGTTGGTTGAGTGAACGACTCTTGATTTTGGCTCAGGTCATGATCCAAGGGTCGTGGGATTGAGTCCTGCATCACGCTCTGTGCTGAACGTGGAGCCTGTTTAAGATTCTCTCTCTCTCTCCCTCTGCCCCACTATCCCACTTGCACTTTCTCTGTCTAAAATAAAATAAAAATAATAAAGAAATAATGGTAATACTTGCCTTCTAGAATTGTTTTGAAGATTAAATGTATTAATCTACCTTCAGTGTTTACAAATGTGTATTGTACAAAATCAAATTCAGTAAGGGGTGATTATTGTTCATATCTGTATTAGTATCCTTCTTAAATATCTGAAACTAGGCCTTGGTTTAGTCAAAATATCATAGCATTTGAATGAGAATAAATGAACTATGAAGGTAAAGAGTTTTTTTGTTTTGTTTTGTTTTGTTTTTTTCACAAAATTAATTAACCTTTGACTTCTAGGTAAAAATTAATGCGGTCCCAATTGTTATTAGTTAGGCTTTTGTTGAAAAGTCTAAATTGTTTAAAACCTTTATAATTTTGAACTTTATTTTGAATTACTGCCTTTCCTTAATTTTTTTTAAAATAAATGTTTATTCATTTTTGAGAGAGCATGTGAGCAGGGGAGGGGCAGAGAGAGAGGGGGACAGAGGATCCAAATCAGGCTCTGCACTGGTAGCAGAGATCCTGATGTGGGGCTCAAACTCATGAACTGTGAGATCATGACCTGAGACAAAGTCCAATGCTCAACTAACTGAGCCACCCAGGTACCCCTCTTTAAAATTTTTAATGCAGTCAGCATGGAGTTGTAGAAAGAACACAAGTTTTGGAGATAGGAAGACAAAGTATAAAAATTTGATTGGGGTGCCTTGGTAGCTCAGTTGGTTTAAGTATCTGATTCTTGGTTTTGGCTCAGGTCATGATCTCACAGTTCGTGAGATTGAGCCCTGCATTGGACCCTGCACTGACAGTGTGGAGCCTGCTTGGGATCCTCTGTCTCCCTGTCTCTCTGCTCCTCCCCTGCTCATCCTGTCTCTTTCTCAAAATAAATAAACTGAAAAATAATTTTTTTTTAATTTAATTAATCTCTGAATCTTAGAGTCTTCATCTATAAAATGAGAATGGTAATAGTTTCTTTATAGTTTCTCTATGATAATTTGAAATAAAATAATAATAAATCTATCATCTTCACCAGCATGCTAGCTTCCTTAGGGTTGGGACTATTTTTTTTTTTTAATCTATGGAACATTACAGAGTGTCTACTACCAAAAAACATTCAATACGTGTCCTCAACACATACACTGAACAGTTTACATTATTAACATTTTGAAGAAAGGGTCATAAGTTGTGCAAAAAAATAAAAGAGTTATGAAGAGTTATGAAGAATTCAGTAATGAGGAGTACAAATTATTAACAGCTTACATACTGTAAACAAAAATAGGACAATATTTTCTTATAATTGCCTGGATATTTGGTTGGATTTTGCCATTTATTTACAGATGTTGTAGAGCACTAATGTGATCATGTGTACATATGTAAATAATGTAGTCTGTATTCTATATTAATTTGAAAATGCTTTTATTTATAGTCTATATTTTACGAAAAAGAAAAGTTAAAGGCAAGAATCTCTAATTGGAGAGGAAGGAGGAAAATTTAAACAAATATCATTGTGGTTTGTATTTTTAAAAGAATAAAAGAGATTTTATTTTTTTCTCCTTAGACACAGAGCTTGGGAATGTAACAAAAGAAATCAGAAAGTATTATACTTTACTGGCTGTTTATTATTATTTAATAAGATGATTATCTTTTTCATAGAAAAAATCTTTTCATTTTTATAGATAAGAAACTGTGGTGGGCAGACCAAAACTTAGCTCAGCTGGGAACCTGCAGCAAAAGGGATGGAAGAAACCCCACAGTCCTACGAAATAAGACTTCTGGGGTTGTTCATATGAAAGTGTACGATAAAGAAGCACAGCAAGGCAAGTCACACTGTAATGAATTTGTGCCACCTTTTGAATATATAATGTTCTCTCTTTTCATATTATTTTCTCAATTCAACAATTGAAAGGTTTGTATTTTTGCTTCTAGTGAAAAAAAAAAGTGGGGGTGGGTGGGTGGGAGGCAAATGCTGCTTAATACTACACAAGAAATTCCTTTGACATCAGGTATATAATGAGCTTTCAAAACATTAGCAGAGCCACCCAAGGAATCTTAATTTGTCAGGTCTTCAAAGAAGTCTTATCGAGTTCTTGATTTCAAAATATTAGAATAAGAAAAAATCCCAGCAAAATATATGGAGTATATAATTAAGCCCAGAACCTGAATGAACCAGGGGACTTCAAATGGACTATGTCAACGTAAGAATTTCACATCCAAAAAGCACTGCATTGTTTGGCTCTAAGCATTTTACTTTTTTGTTTTTGCTTGTCCAAATGGTGTGCAGTGAAATGGAGTGAGAGAACTAACAGATGGTTTACATAGGTGGACTTGTCACATTGCCCGAATGGCAATTAGATTAGAGATGCCAGCCAGGACAGCCCCACACCTGCTAGTCCTTTCTTAGTTTTTGTTTCATGACCCATGACATTTAGCAGCACTTGTTTTCTAGCAAGAACATTTTTCTGTATTATACTTCCTTACCTCAGTCTCTGCCATGAGACCCTTAGCTTCATATACTTTTCTTCTTAGTAAAAACATTTCAAGAAAATGTAAAGGGATTTTTATCTAAAGAGTTGGACATATAGACCAAAACAGAGAATAGTATAGGTAGAAATAGTGAACCAAGGGGATCGCTGATTCTGAAGACCGGTAACAACCATCATTCAGGCAGAATTTATTGGTGATACCAATTGGGAGCCATACCTGCATATCCAGAGACAAAAAGAAGACCAGATTTATGGTTGCCTTCCCTGTACAAAATCATGGGCAAATTTTGGTCTGAAATCCTTCCTGAAATTTCCTGGAAAAAATTTAAAAGAATTGCTTTAGAATAAAAAATAACGATGAAGTGATTACTGGGCTCCTTTCATGGTTCAGAAGATACCAATACCGAAACCCTTATGCATAAAACTGTATTTCCTCTCTGATATATTTTGAAATCACTGTCTATAATAATGAACAGGAGTGTTTTCACCAGTAATTTTGTAATGGAAGATTTCTGTATCAAAATAAATAATTTTACTGGCACACAAGTCATGGGGAATATATTATATAATTGAGAATAAAACGCTGGTACTCAGTAAATAAAATATTGTGACATTTTTGTGGATTTCAATGTGATATATTTCCAAAGAATAAAAACTTAAAATACTATGATAAATGTTAGTTCATAGTCTATACTTAATGAGATTATACCCAAAAACGCATTAGAAAATACAACAGAGGGACAGATACGTTATTTCTAAAAAGGATATTTTAAAAAATATATATTCATTTTTTTATCAAAATGTGAACAAACACATTGTTTGAAATTGTATATTAGTTTAATATATAGAGTATTCCTAGATACAATCCCAATAAAGTTTATTGGAGGAAAAATTTATTATGTTTCCTCACTTTTTTGCTCATGTACATAAATCGTTGTCTCGTAAGAGTTTAATCCTACAAGTAGAGTTGGCATTTTATGCATCGTGAAAGTATTACTAAATTGACAAGGACCTGCAGTACTTAGAAATTAATGGTGTAATATGACTAAGCTTAAAATTCAGTGAGAATACTATTTTTACTGAAAAAATATGCTGATAAAAGCATCTGTATTAAAGAGAATCCCATTAACAGAATCACGGCAGGTACCTTAAAAGCTTCATTACTATGAAATATGAGCAATTTAGGATTATTTAAGGTTAACATTACTACTTCTTTGGATTTCAAAGTACAATTAGCTACTTCATTTATCATTTTTGACACAGATCACTGGAGAGCTGGGACTTCTCGTTAGTCAAGTGGACTTTCTGACTCTACTAGAGAATTGGGGCATGAAGTTTGAACATCAGTATCATTGCAAAATATTAAGCCAAGCTAATATTTCTAATTTGCCAGATAATCACTACCAAAATTATTGTCTTTTAAAATCTAATATTTTCCTACATCAATTCTTTATTTAATAGGCAAAGATAAATACTGTAAATAATGATTCATTTCAATTATTTTTTTTCCTTTCTGTCCCCCTATTAGAGACCAAAATGATACATGAAATGCATGTTGTTGTACAACATAATTGTTAACATAGGCTAATTTTATTTTTTGTCAAAAATAAGTATGATACAATATGTATTGCTATTATTACAAATAGATTTAAAAATGCACAGTCCCAGAAGTTCCTTTTCCGTTATTTTTTCACATATTTTTATATCATCAAGGTTATAGAACTCTATATTTTTTGAAATTTTAATTCTCTTCCTGAATCTATTTTTTTAACTTCATTTCCTTGTTTCTCCTTCTCTCCACTTGGTGTTTCTTCAAACTTTATAGTTAAGGCATTTCTTGTCAATATTTTCTCAGTTTTTCAGTCTTTTGAAATAGTTGAAATAAATCTATAACAAAATGCCTAAGTCCATAGATTGGCGTTGCGTTAATATATGTTTATGGGCTTCCTATAATATAAAATATATTTAAGTTCAGTATAGATTACTGTAAGTCTATATAACTACAGATCAAGGTTAGTATAGATTGCTGTAAACTATGTAACTATGTGCTATATAACAGTAAATGTAACTGTCTCTTAAAGTAATCAGAGATCTGAAGTTTTATCTTCATATATAAGTATGTAAAAAGTCAGCTTGAGGAAAGGGGAAATAAATCAACTAATCTTCATTAGTTTATATAAGAGATAAAGGTAATCATTTCAAAAGTTCAGGGCAACTCAAATCCTAGTATGTGGCCCTATATAGGGTGGAGTTCGTCATTGACTGAACTGACAGCTATTGGAAATTAGGAGAGAATGTGGTAGATCTCCTGATGAGAAATCTCCCAAGTTGAGGGTATTTCACACTTCAAAAATGACAGAGCTCATGACAGCTTCGATTGAACAATTAAATCCCATCAGACTGTCTTGAATTCAGGAGATGAGAAATAATGAGCTGCATTGGTATTTTGAATTTTCCATAGAGCACTATTGATATATAGCTTTCATCATGCTTTGTAATTCTCAGTGGATTTACTGCACTTCGTATTAGAGCTTGAACATCCAGTAAATGGCATTGCATGTCCTAGAATAATAAAAATGTTGTAAAAATGGGATATTTAATGAACTTGCTGGGTAAGATTGTAAATTACTTAATGTCACGCTACCAGGTTTAATTAGCACATTGGGCCTAGTAAATTCAGTGGAACATCTTTCTAGAATGCCTACCTGTGATTACCTGACTAATATTTGTCATTGCTACTACACAGGAATAAGGAGAATTAATATGCCAATTAATTAGATGACTCTTGTGGGTATGTTTTAAATATATTTGGGGAGAATTATGTTCCTACGAATAGCAAAATTTATTTCCTTGCTTTTTAAATATATATATATATATATATATATATATATATATATATATATATATAATATACACACACATATATACATATATATATACACATACATATATGCGTATATGTACTTCCTTTCTTTTAGCAGCGTAGTCTTCAAATTGAGTTAGTAATATAATTTAACAGTGATTTATTTGACATATTTGGATAAAGTATTCCTGAAAATGAAGTAACTATAGAGTTGAAGTGAAATATAGTAGTCAAAAAAGAAAGATTTCCTAATTCCTGTGATCTTAATATATTGTAAAGGTCTATAACAGTATTCATGACAAACCAATTTCACTTGTTGTTCTGTAGCTGTGAATCTTCTCATGAATCATCATTTGCTTTGAAAAAATAGGTTTTAATTATTTATTTTTAAATCTATGTTTTGAGACATAATTGACATAGAGCATTGTACAAGTTTAAGATATATAAGGTGTTGATTTCATACATTTATATGTTGCAATATAATTACCACCTTAGTATTAGCTCCTAACTCTACCATATCACATAATTATCATTTCTTCTTCGTGATGGGAACAATTAAGATCTGGTCTCTCAGCAACTGTGAATTGTAATTAAAGTTTAATTGATACTATAAATTAATTATAGTATTGCTGTCTATAATCACTATGCCATGCATGAGATCTCCATTCACTTTTTTGGGAGGGCAGACTTCAACTATAACATGCCACTTCGAATTACTCAAGACACTCAAACATAATACTAACCAATATAAAACAGCTACATTTATAAATCAACAAAAGCATAAATATTTGTTCATATTATTGGTATTGAATGATACTCCAATTTTATTAAATTTTATATTTTATTTTTCTTGAATTTTATATTTCTTTTGCTTGTTTTCCTTCTATTCAGGCAGCAATTCTTGCCAACTAAATAATGGTGGATGTTCTCAGCTTTGTTTACCAACATCTGAAACTACAAGGACTTGCATGTGTACAGTGGGATATTATCTCCAAAAGAACCGAATGTCATGTCAAGGTATAAGGTCTTGAAAAATTTAATTCTGATGAATTTACTTTATCCATGCAGATTTGAGGCAACATGATGTAGTTAAAAAATAGAAAAAAAATATTAGCTTCTTTTTGGTTTCTGGTTTACTGCTCAGTCTCATATATGAAGGATTTTTAATGTACCTAAAGTATTTTAAGTATTACTATTCTTTAAAGCTTCATATCTTTTTTTTAGTTATTTCCAAGAAATACAGTTTATTGTCAAACTTTTAGCCAAACCCAGTAGAAGCTACCTTTAACTTGAATAGGCAAAGGTTGAAGTAAAAAGCGGTAATTGACCAGTTACAATTACCATCCAATCTGAATCCAGTTATGTTTACTTTCTTTTAACTATTTAAGAGAAAGTGCATAAAGGCTGTGAGGTCTCTGAATTTCTCAGCTGAGAGAGGAGAGCCCTGCCAAAGAACTGGCACCCAACAGACCCATCTTCCTATTTCTTGTTTCATGGATTCTGGCTCTAAGACTCAAAGAAATTTGGTTCTAGAATGATCTTTTTATTCAATGATCATAGCTTAATTTCATTTTTAAAAAGTTTCAGTCTTATATGAGGAATGTTTGTTAATGTTATCACATGCTTTCTTTTAAATAAAATATTTATATGGCACTTATGTACTAGGCACTGTTCTAAATACTTTAAACATATTAATTCACTTAATCCTTATACTAACCCTTGAGGTAGGTCTCTTATTATTGCCATTTTAGAGATGTGAAAACTGAAGCATAGTGAGATTAACTAGCTTGCCTGAGTCACACAGTTAGTAAGTAGTAAAGACCCATGTAAACCCAGGAATTCTAATTTTAATAAAAAAATATGTGTCAAAAACATGTTCTAGCATATTAGAAAAAGCCATAAACAGCATGCAGACTTCTGGTAGTCAGCTTTTATGTATGTTTATTTTAGGACATACTTTTGATGCTAGAATGGCAAGGTGTTAGTAAAAGTGAAGTACTTTTATATTTTTAGTGTTCAAAATGATTTAAAACTAACTTTATTAGAAAAGTAATAGTGATATAGTTACCTAAAATCATATATAAAATCAAAGTTTATTATCATATATAAACAACAAGGTAACTGGGCATTAGAAAAGAGGGGATGAATTTTGGTTGTGAGGTCAGGTGTGTTTTCAAGAATTACCTGCCTCTGTTTTTGTGAAAGTCTAGTTCCAGATCAGTAGTGTTGTCACTACCTAGGAACTTTTCAAAAATTTAAATGATTTCTCCTCTTCGATGGGGGCCTGGTAATCTGTGTTTTAACAAGTCCTCTAGGAGATTCTGATGCATACCCAAGTTTGAGAACCACTAATCTATCTATCTATCTTTCAACTAGTCAGAAGTGTAGTGTGCAATTTAAAAAAAAAAGTTAAAAATAATGCTAGTAGAATAATTTTAATTTTATATATTCATGTGGAGCTTTTTTTTTCTTTTTCCAATTTAGGTATAGAGTCATTTCTTATGTACTCTGTTCATGAAGGAATCAGGGGAATACCTCTGGAACCAAGTGACAAAATGGATGCATTGATGCCTATATCAGGAACTTCATTTGCTGTTGGAATAGATTTTCATGCAGGTAAATAGCTTTTTATTCATAATTTATATATGATGTTTTTACTTGATTTATTAAAGATGATGCAAATATAACCTTTCCCTCTGTACTCTGAGAGTCAAGATGAGGAACAAGAAAGTAGATTGGTAATGAATTTTTAAGCCAAATACAAATTGCTCTAAATATGTTTTCCTGAAAAAAAAATCAAGTAAAAATTTCCTAAAATAAAGCATTTGAGTTAAAAATACCTGAAAATGCCATGATTGACAATCGGTTGCTTCATTTTTATTTCTCTCCTTTCAAAATGACACCTTTACTTTTATTCAATTATAGATATGTATATATATAAAATATTTTGTTTGAGAATATACATAAACCATAATCTTATTTAAAATATTTCCAGAATGATTATCTATTCTAACATTTGTAGTAGAATATTAGATCCAAATAACAAGAAAACAATTATAAATTCTGTGACATTTAAATTACTTTTGAAGACGGTATGTATAATTTTGGAGTCAGATTTTATCCTTACCTTCTTATTTTAGCAAACAGTGAAAAAAAGCATATTGAACACTAACATTTTCTATGGCTTACATAAATGTGTGACTGGAAATTGATAGTAGACACTGTCCAATTTATTGAAGTAAACGTGTGTATGTGTGTGTGTATGTGTTTGTGTGTGCTAATTGCTAAATTCAGAGATAGTATAAGCATTAGATATGCTTTGGCATTTATACTCAGATTTTTTTTCTACACTTGTGGGTCCTACTTTATAAGAGCAAATATTTCTACCGCTCATCCAACTAAATCTTATGTTTCCCATATTAATGTTTTAGTTCTGAAGATGTACATGCATGTTTACAGTGTTGTTGTTTTTTTTTTGTAATTGTAAAGACAATTTTATCTAATTCTAAAAAAACAAGTAGTTCTTAGATTTATAATCTTAAAATCCTTAAGCATCAGCATGTGGGATTCTGGCTGTAAGCTTATTTTTTTTCCCTCAGCTCTAACACTTTGTTTAATCATGTGTTAATGAAATTCCTGGCTACCATTTAATGAGTTACTGAGGATCTTTACTTTCCTTAAGTAAATTATTTTGTACTCAACGTTTGGAATCATATAGAGGCACACTTTCTACATTTTTAAAAGGATGTTTCCTAAAAGGAAATTCAGACAAATATAGTATATTTTATTGAGCATTAATGTAAATTTTGCTAAGATGACAATGTGATTTTTGATCAAACCTTCATTATACTTGGAAGGTTCACTAACCTACCATGCATAATCTACCCAGTCTCTTAATTATAGGCATCTTATTCTTTAGAATTTTATCATATAGTATTTAGTAAATGCAAAAGTGCAAAATGAAGAAAACGTGAACTTCTTGAAAAGATGTTATGTACATGCATAATTTTTAGTAAGTACACATAATCCCTTGTTTTAACTGTTATCCTATATTTGATTCTTTTAAAGACTTCATAATGATTTTTGAAAGTATTTAAAACATTTCTGTAAGGAAAATATTGAAACATTTGGTGTAAATGTTCTGATTAGATCACTAGTAAATTTCTTTTTTCTTAAGGGTAGACTGATTATTTGTATAAGTTCGCTCTGAGGCTTTATATTGGCCCTGAAATGGTTAAGTTTCATATAATGTGCCACAACACAGCTAAACAAATATTTTTGTTTGCAGAGAATAGTACTCTCCCTGTTTCTAGATTTCCAATAATTTTTAATATCATAATAAACTTATTTTGCATCAGAGTAGTTTTTCATCAGAGTGTTCTTCATATCATACCTGCCATATTTTTAAATTAAATTTCTAGAAAGAAATCATTTTTAGAAAATCTATTTCTTCTAAATGTAAAAGGATATAGGCATATGGAATAGTCATATAAAATTAAAGTGTTCAAGAATGTATTAAAATCCCTATTGTTAATCAGAAAATAGCAGCGCAAAACTTGCTTTGAAATCTGAGGATTAGACAGACAGACACTCGGGGCAGGAAAACATAGAGTTGGAAGAGGCGAGACTTTTGCAACAGGCAACTAGAATTCTAATTCCAGTTCACCCTCTTTCTACTCTGTGAGGTTTGTAAGTTAGTTAATATATCTGAGGCTCAGTTTCTTCAGTGTATGGAGTGTGGGAATATTCAGATTAATGTATACAAATGTTTGACACAGTGCCTGACATATAAGGGAGCTAAGAAGATAGTAGTCATATCTAATAATAGAAAGTAATAAATTGTAGAAGTAAGCATATGTGGTTTATGTGTGTGTAATATATATATTTACAAACATGCCCTGGAAGCCATATTTAAACTTCTAATTAGCAATGTTTGTTTGTTTGTTTTTTTTTTCTGTTCTCTTGACTGATACTATACTTTCTGTCCAGTTATCTGCATAGAATAGTTGTTCCTTAACTTCTAGGGGAAAGAGTATATTAGTAAAATTCCTTAGTAAAGATGAACTCAATAATGATGATAATGAACATTATATAAAGTAGATAAATAAAGCTCAAAAAGTAATACCAGCTCTTTGAAGTCATTCAGTATAAACCTAGGAGGCCAGCAGACAGTGCTTAGATAAGGAACCAAGTAAAGCACTAATATTGATGATGGTAGTGGTGGTATTAAGAGCTTCCAACCACTTCTGCACATACCTTTTATGTTTCCATCTATTTCACAGTCTGATCCTTCACTAATTGTGTTTTAAGAAAATATATTAGGATCAGAGTAAGTGTCAGCAGCTTGATTTACGGTATCATTATAGACAGTATGTAAGCTCTGTGGCTTTGTTGTAGAGTGAAGTTACTCCAGGGAGGAAGGAAACAAAATGACGAATCGCTCCTGAGCAAAGTAGAGAAACCAGTTTTTGGTGCATCAACTTTTTTTTCCCCCACCAACGCAGTTATGTTTTACCTGATTATAAGTTCTTCCACTATTAGTTCTCTTTGCAGATATTCCATATTTTCTTCTTTCATTCATGGCACTCACATCTGTGACATAATCCCTACTTTAGGATCAATCAAAGATAAAGATGACAGAATGGAAGGGCATAGTTGCTCCTTATTCTAAACAACAAAAACAACAAAACAAACAAAAACCTCCCGTCATAATAAGTAGATGGTGTGAAGGAGAATCATTTCTTGAGTATAACCATCATAATTTATGTCATATTATTTTATTACCACAGTTTTACAGAGATAAATCCATTGTTCAAACCTGTACATTTTGTGAGGATTAACAGATCTGAATCCTGCTGGCTTTGAGTCCTAATGAATTACAGTTTCTGCAGTGAAAGGGTTTCTTTCACCAGAGGAAGCAATTCTGGGTACTATCCACAGAAGAAAGAACACCCTGTGGCTAGATTTAAAATGTTCAAAGCATTTTTTATCACTTCACTGGAAAAGTCCCATTCCACTGGAAAAAAAAAAAAAAAAAGCTTTGAAAGTCCTTGCCTACTGAGTGATATTCCTCCTGATGAATGAATATTGGATTTGATGCTTTAAAAGATATATTTTAGGGTCTCCTGGGTGGCTTCATTTGGTTGAGTGTCCAACTCTTGATTTCTGCTCAGGTCATGATCCCACAGTTCATGAGATCCAGCCCCGTATCAGTCTGTGTGCTGACAGTGCAGAGCCTGCTTGGGATTCTCTCCCTCCCTCTCTCTCTGCCCCTCCCCCACTCAAGCTCGCTCACTCTCTCTCTCTCTCTCTCTCTTTCTCTCTCTCGTTCTTTGACCTCTCTTTCTCTCTCTGAAAATAAATGGAGATACTTTAAAAAACATTAAGATATATTTTAGTTAGGAGAAAAACCTTCAAAACAAAGTCCATTGTTCCAGTTAGTAGTGTGGTGTTCAGTATGTAATGCTCTATTCAGCCTGCCCCTCTCCTGCTTTGAGAGTATTTATCCTTTTTTATAATGAACCCATACTAGGATATTACTTGAAGATAAAGATTATTTATCTGAAAATTTCAATCTTCTATTATTTTTTTCATCTTTTATATCTGTTCAACTTTTTGTCATCCAACTCAATATTAACACATGTTGGTTATGATCTAGTAGGTGTGAAACATCACAGCTAAGTTGCTGTAGTGGATAAAGATAAACAAGGAATAGCTTCTGAGGTAATACACATATGGATGATCTGTAGGGTTTTTTGTTTGTTTATTTTGTCTTTCAAGAGAGCATCAAAAGACTATTATTTGGATGTCATTGCTCGGCACTCCCTATGGAGAATATTTTAATGTTTTTTTTTACACCATGACATAGTGATGTAGCTATTAAGACAAAAGACACTGAAGGGACATGTCCTTATAACTTCTATTAAAACCCATGGAATGTATAACTTGAAGAATAATCCCTGATCTGAACTGTAGATCCTAATATAAACTATGGATATTCCAATTTAGGTTTATCAGCTGTAGCAAATGTACCACTCCAAATGAGATGCTGAAAGTTGGGGAGGCTGTGTATGTATTAAAGGAGAAAGCACGTGGGAGCTCTCCACTCAATTTGTCTGTGAATCTAAAACTGTTCTAACAAAGTCTATTTGAAAATTTAAGTGAAGGAAACTATATGACAAAATACCATTGCCACATTTACACATTTGAGTGTCAACTACTTACATGAAATAATCTCTCTGTAATCGTTCCACAACATTTGGATATATCTTTGACTGTTAGAACAAGAAGGAACATTTGCTACCAGGATGTAGCATTCCCTCAGGTTACAGATAAGGAACCTGGAACCCAGGGAGATCAAGAGGTTGTACGGTATGGAGGATCCTATTTCCAGTTCTTTACACTACGCCAGCCTGCACTTGTAACCAGTGAAACAAAATTTTGTTTAGACATTGTTGGCATTACTTGATAAACTTCATTGCACTTCTGCAAATTTGTGCCTGTAGAAGATTATATTTTATTTTGGTCATATGCTGAATCATTGACTCATGTGACCTTAAACCCATTTAATAATTGAAGCAGGTGACACTCAAGTGAGAGTCTCTTTTTCTTTCCCTGGAAGCTTAGAAAACAACTATTTACAAATTTTTTTTTTTTTAGTAACCATTTTGTCACCAACCAAGCCACAGAAGAATTTATAGAAAGAATTCTTTTTATGTCACTAACAGCAATAGCTTAAGAAATATAATACTGTTGCTTTGGGATATTTTTTCAATTTTATGAAAACCATTTCTGTGGCTACAAAGTGAATTTTTAGGACTGGTTCATTTCTTCTTGTTCTTGTGACAGTGAACCAATACTACTTTGTGTTGTCATTTCGAACTTGCTTCAAGACTGTATTTTCAAATCATGTGAAAGGTGTGTATGTATTTGTAGATGTTAAAGTCTGGTATATCTTTCAAGAGGGAAAGGAGTAACTACCACAAGAAAACAAAAACTTTTCAACACTGCCCGGGAGACGAATAACATAAACATACATAGAATAAGGAACTATAGGTTAAACAAATTATTGTGTATATCTCACAAATCATTTTTGGATAATTTCTAAACTCAAAATGTAAACAAATAAACAGCTTTCTTAGGCATCTGAATTATTCAATAGGTTACTGAAAACCAAAAGCCCAGAAGATGTACAATGATTGCTTGCTAAGATTAAGGCTTTCATCAACTTTCGTCTTACTGAGAGAATGGCTCAGGCAGTTAGCACTCCTCATGAAAGTAAAACCTGTCAACACCAGCTTCAGACTAATTCATGCAAAGCACGTCCATTCTGTATTTTGGTACCTCTCTTTTTTCCTCTCCTGAGTTAGTATATGCTGCTATATTTCTTTTTAGTGGCTAAGGATTCTTTTCAGCCAAGCTACACTCATATTTGATAGTCTAATATATTTCTGTACTCTTTTCCTTATCAACACTGAGTTAGCATGAAACCTATCCTCAAAAGGCCCTACTACACTAATTCACAGTAAATTATTAATAGCTGCTAAGAGATTTACAAGTTATCTTTCTAAGTGTGTTGGGGGAAAGCACAGTATTTTAACCCATACCATAAATACAACTAAAGCACCACTAAAAAATTGTGAAGAAAGTATTTTTATAGATAGGTCAGTCTTCTGGAGGTTTTCCAAATTACCCTGTCCTCTGACTTGTAGACAATAGATTGCCACCTGTTTATTCCCAGAAGCTCAGTCCTGGATATGGTAACAGGTCAAATGATAATGTAGAGGTCTCCTTTAGCTTAGGTACACTGATACCATTAGTGCTGTTAATGAAATGTGACCTTAAAAAAGTGTTTTAACCTTGAAAAAGTGTTTTCCCCCATTTTAAGAAAACCAATAATATATTAGTCTATTTTTCTTTTTGACACCCTTTCTTTTAAAAAAAAATAAAAGAGGTATGCTTCAGCTTCTAAGATTATTGATCATTAGTTTTTAATCAAGTAGACAATTTTCTAGTTAATAGAGAAAAATGGAAGTTATTTAATTGATTCTGGACTGGTCATAAACAGTGGATCTTTAATTCCTTTTTATCATTTTGCTTTTTTCTTCTCCAGGGACAATAAGCAGCAAGTGTAGTAAGTGGATTCTTTGGGGACTTTAGAAGAATAAAGAACTAATTATTTCCATGAATTCCTTACTACTTTTAGAACAAGGACTTGGCTGAAGTAGAAAGGCTAGAAATAGGGCTCCTGGGTGGCTCAGATGGTTGAGAGTTGACTTTGGCTCAGGTCATGATGTCACAGCTCACCTCGTGAGTTCCAGCCCTACATTGGTCTCTGTGCTGACAACTCAGAGCCTGGAGCCTGCTTTGGATTCTGTGTCTCCCTTTCCTCTGCCCCTTCCCTGTTTATTTCTCTCTCTCTCTCTCTCTCTCTCTCTCTCTCTCTCTCTCTCAAAAATAAATAAACATTAAAAAGAAAATTTTAAGAAGAAAGGCTAGAAATAAAATTAATCACCCAAACAGAGTTAGAAGTAGGAAGTTTGGAAGAGAAAAAAGATGAAAATAACATCAAAGAACCTCAATATTTATTGAACACTTACTATATTATAGGAATGTTGTTGGGAAACTTTTTGTATTTATGCCATTTAATTAATCAGAATAATCTGTTGAGGCAGGTGGAATGTTCATTGTAACAGTGAAGAAAGTGGGTCTGGGAATAAAATATTTGCAGAAGAGAGTTGGTTACTTTGAGATGCTGAAATGAAATTCTGCAATCAGGATTTGCCTTTGAGTTTTTGCCCTTAGTTTGACATAAATAATGAATCAAATAACCAGTAGTTAAGTAACCAACATTGGATCCCTAATAATTTCATAATGAGAATTTTATTTTTTTTTTATTTTTTTTATTTTATTTTTTTAATATATGAAATTTACTGTCAAATTGGTTCCCATACAACACCCAGTGCTCATCCCAAAAGGTGCCCTCCTCAATACCCATCACCCACCCTGCCCTCCCTCCCACCCCCCATCAACCCTCAGTTTGTTCTCAGTTTTTAACAGTCTCTTATGCTTTGGCTCTCTCCCACTCTAACCTCTTTTTTTTTTTTCCCTTCCCCTCCCCCATGGGTTTCTGTTACGTTTCTCAGGATCCACATAAGAGTGAAACCATATGGTATCTGTCTTTCTCTGTATGGCTTATTTCACTTAGCATCACACTCTCCAGTTCCATCCACGTTGCTACAAAAGGCCATATTTCATTCTTTCTCATTGCCACGTAGTATTCCATTGTGTATATAAACCACAATTTCTTTATCCATTCATCAGTTGATGGACATTTAGGCTCTTTCCATAATTTGGCGATTGTTGAGAGTGCTGCTATAAACATTGGGGTACAAGTGCCCCTATGCATCAGTACTCCTGTATCCCTTGGATAAATTCCTAGCAGTGCTATTGCTGGGTCATAGGGTAGGTCTATTTTTAATTTTCTGAGGAACCTCCACACTGCTTTCCAGAGCGGCTGCACCAATTTGCATTCCCACCAACAGTGCAAGAGGGTTCCCGTCTCTCCACATCCTCTCCAGCATCTATAGTCTCCTGATTTCTTCATTTTGGCCACTCTGACTGGCGTGAGGTGGTATCTGAGTGTGGTTTTGATTTGTATTTCCCTGATGAGGAGCGACGTTGAACATCTTTTCACGTGCCTGTTGGCCATCCGGATGTCTTCTTTAGAGAAGTGTCTATTCATGTTTTCTGCCCATTTCTTCACTGGGTTATTTGTTTTTCGGGTGTGGAGTTTGATGAGCTCTTTATAGATTTTGGATACTAGCCCTTTGTCCGATGTGTCATTTGCAAATATCTTTTCCCATTCCGTTGGTTGCCTTTTCGTTTTGTTGGTTGTTTCCTTTGCTGTGCAGAAGCTTTTTATCTTCATAAGGTCCCAGTAATTCACTTTTGCTTTTAATTCCCTTGCCTTTGGGGATGTGCCGAGTAAGAGATTGCTACGGCTAAGGTCAGAGAGGTCTTTTCCTGCTTTCTCCTCTAAGGTTTTGATGGTTTCCTGTCTCACATTCAGGTCCTTTATCCATTTTGAGTTTATTTTTGTGAATGGTGTGAGAAAGTGGTCTAGTTTCAACCTTCTGCATGTTGCTGTCCAGTTCTCCCAGCACCATTTGTTAAAGAGACTGTCTTTTTTCCATTGGATGTTCTTTCCTGCTTTGTCAAAGATGAGTTGGCCATACGTTTGTGGGTCTAGTTCTGGGGTTTCTATTCTATTCCATTGGTCTATGTGTCTGTTTTTATGCCAATACCATGCTGTCTTGATGATGACAGCTTTGTAGTAGAGGCTAAAGTCTGGGATTGTGATGCCTCCTGCTTTGGTCTTCTTCTTCAAAATTACTTTGGCTATTCGGGGCCTTTTGTGGTTCCATATGAATTTTAGGATTGCTTGTTCTAGTTTCGAGAAGAATGCTGGTGCAATTTTGATTGGGATTGCATTGAATGTGTAGATAGCTTTGGGTAGTATTGACATTTTGACAATATTTATTCTTCCAATCCATGAGCAGGGAATGTCTTTCCATTTCTTTATATCTTCTTCAATTACCTGCATAAGCTTTCTATAGTTTTCAGCATACAAATCTTTTACATCTTTGGTTAGATTTATTCCTAGGTATTTTATGCTTCTTGGTGCAATTGTGAATGGGATCAGTTTCTTTATTTGTCTTTCTGTTGCTTCATTGTTCGTGTATAAGAATGCAACTGATTTCTGTACATTGATTTTGTATCCGGCAACTTTGCTGAATTCATGTATCAGTTCTAGCAGACTTTTGGTGGAGTCTATCGGATTTTCCATGTATAATATCATGTCATCTGCAAAAAGCGAAAGCTTGACTTCATCTTTGCCAATTTGGATGCCTTTGATTTCCTTTTGTTGTCTGATTGCTGATGCTAGAACTTCCAGCACTATATTAAACAGCAGCGGTGAGAGTGGGCATCCCTGTCGTGTTCCTGATCTCAGGGGAAAAGCTCTCAGTTTTTCCCCATTGAGGATGATGTTAGCTGTGGGCTTTTCATAAATGGCTTTTATGATCTTTAAGTATGTTCCTTCTATCCCGACTTTCTCCAGGGTTTTTATTAAGAAAGGGTGCTGGATTTTGTCAAAGGCCTTTTCTGCATCGATTGACAGGATCATATGGTTCTTCTCTTTTTTTTTGTTAATGTGATGTATCACGTTGATCGATTTGCGAATGTTGAACCAGCCCTGCATCCCAGGAATGAATCCCACTTGATCATGGTGAATAATTCTTTTTATATGCTGTTGAATTCGATTTGCTAGTATCTTATTGAGAATTTTTGCATCCATATTCATCAGGGATATTGGCCTGTAGTTCTCTTTTTTTTACTGGGTCTCTGTCTGGTTTAGGAATCAAAGTAATACTGGCTTCATAGAATGAGTCTGGAAGTTTTCCTTCCCTTTCTATTTCTTGGAATAGCTTGAGAAGGATAGGTATTATCTCTGCTTTAAACGTCTGGTAGAACTCCCCTGGGAAGCCATCTGGTCCTGGACTCTTATTTGTTGGGAGATTTTTGATAACCGATTCAATTTCTTCGCTGGTTATGGGTCTGTTCAAGCTTTCTATTTCCTCCTGATTGAGTTTTGGAAGAGTGTGGGTGTTTAGGAATTTGTCCATTTCTTCAAGGTTGTCCAATTTGTTGGCATATAATTTTTCATAGTATTCCCTGATAATTGTTTGTATCTCTGAGGGATTGGTTGTAATAATTCCATTTTCATTCATGATTTTATCTATTTGGGTCATCTCCCTTTTCTTTTTGAGAAGCCTGGCTAGAGGTTTGTCAATTTTGTTTATTTTTTCAAAAAACCAACTCTTGGTTTCGTTGATCTGCTCTACAGTTTTTTTAGATTCTATATTGTTTATTTCTGCTCTGATCTTTATGATTTCTCTTCTTCTGCTGGGTTTAGGCTGCCTTTGCTGTTCTGCTTCTATTTCCTTTAGGTGTGCTGTTAGATTTTGTATTTGGGATTTTTCTTGTTTCTTGAGATAGGCCTGGATTGCAATGTATTTTCCTCTCAGGACTGCCTTCGCTGCGTCCCAAAGCGTTTGGATTGTTGTATTTTCATTTTCGTTTGTTTCCATGTATTTTTTAATTTCTTCTCTAATTGCCTGGTTGACCCACTCATTCGTTAGTAGGGTGTTCTTTAACCTCCATGCTTTTGGAGGTTTTCCAGACTTTTTCCTGTGGTTGATTTCAAGCTTCATAGCATTGTGGTCTGAAAGTATGCATGGTATAATTTCAATTCTTGTAAACTTATGAAGGGCTGTTTTGTGACCCAGTATATGATCTATCTTGGAGAATGTTCCATGTGCACTCGAGAAGAAAGTATATTCTGTTGCTTTGGGATGCAGAGTTCTAAATATATCTGTCAAGTCCATCTGATCCAATGTATCATTCAGGGCCCTTGTTTCTTTATTGACTGTGTGTCTAGATGATCTATCCATTTCTGTAAGTGGTGTGTTAAAGTCCCCTGCAATGACCACATTCTTATCAATAAGGTTGCTTATGTTTATGAGTAACTGTTTTATATATCTGGGGGCTCCGGTATTTGGCGCATAGACATTTATAATTGTTAGCTCTTCCTGATGCTAACCTGTAACCCTGTAATTATTATATAATGCCCTTCTTCATCTCTTGTTACAGCCTTTAATTTAAAGTCTAGTTTGTCTGATATAAGTATGGCTACTCCAGCTTTCTTTTGGCTTCCAGTAGCATGATAAATAGTTCTCCATCCCCTCACTCTCAATCTAAAGGTGTCCTCAGATCTAAAATGAGTCTCTTGTAGACAGCAAATAGTTGGGTCTTGTTTTTTTATCCACTCTGATATCCTATGTCTTTTGGTTGGCGCATTTAATCCATTTACATTCAGTGTTATTATAGAAAGATACGGGTTTAGAGTCATTGTGATGTCTGTATGTTTTATGCTTGTAGTGATGTCTCTGGTACTTTGTCTCACAGGATCCCCCTTAGGATCTCTTGTAGGGCTGGTTTCGTGGTGACAAATTCCTTCAGTTTTTGTTTGTTTGGGAAGACCTTTATCTCTCCTTCTATTCTAAATGACAGACTTGCTGGATAAAGGATTCTCGGCTGCATATTTTTTCTGTTTAGCACACTGAAGATATCGTGCCAAGCCTTTCTGGCCTGCCAAGTTTCAAAGGAGAGATCAGTCACGAGTCTTATAGGTCTCCCTTTATATGTGAGGGCACGTTTATCCCTTGCTGCTTTCAGAATTTTCTCTTTATCCTTGTATTTTGCCAGTTTCACTATGATATGTCGTGCAGAAGATCGATTCAAGTTACGTCTGAAGGGAGTTCTCTGTGCCTCTTGGATTTCAATGCCTTTTTCCTTCCCCAGTTCAGGGAAGTTCTCAGCTATAATTTCTTCAAGTACCCCTTCAGCACCTTTCCCTCTCTCTTCCTCCTCTGGGATACCAATTATGCGTATATTATTTCTTTTTAGTGTATCACTTAGTTCTCTAATTTTCCCCTCATACTCCTGGATTTTTTTATCTCTCTTTCTTTCAGCTTCGTCTTTCTCCATAACTTTATCTTCTAGTTCACCTATTCTCTCCCCTGCCTCTTCAATCCGAGCCGTCATGGTTTCCATTTTGTTTTGCATTTCGTTTAAAGCGTTTTTCAGCTCCTCGTGACTGTTCCTTAGTCCCTTGATCTCTGTAGCAAGAGATTCTCTGCTGTCCTGTATACTGTTTTCAAGCCCAGCGATTAATTTTATGACTATTATTCTAAATTCACTTTCTGTTATATTATTTAAATCCTTTTTGATCAGTTCATTAGCTGTTGTTATTTCCTGGAGATTCTTCTGAGGGGAATTCTTCCGTTTGGTCATTTTGGACAGTCCCTGGAGCACTGAGGACCCGCAGGGCACTTCCCCCGTGCTGTGGTGTATAACTGGAGTTGGTGGGCGGGGCCGCAGTCCGACCTGATGTCTGCCCCCAGCCCACCGCTGGGGCCACAGTCAGACTGGTGTGTGCCTTCTCTTCCCCTCTCCTAGGGGCGGGATTCACTGTGGGGTGGTGTGGCCCATCTGGTCTACTTGCACACTGCCAGGCTTGTGGTGCTGGGGAGCTGGCGTATTAGCTGGGGTGGGTAGGCAAGGTGCACGGGGGCGGGAGGGGCAGGCTTAGCTCGCTTCTCCTTAGGTGATCCACTTCAGGAGGGGCCCTGTGGCAGCAGGAGGGAGTCAGATCCGCTGCCGGAGGTTTGGCTCCGCAGAAGCACAGAGTTGGGTGTTTGCGCGGAGCGAGCAAGTTCCCTGGCAGGAACTGGTTCTCTTTGGGATTTTGGCTGGGGGATGGGCGGGGGAGATGGCGCTGGCGAGCGCCTTTGTTCCCCGCCAAGCTGAGCTCTGCCGTCCGGGGGCTCAGCAGCTCTCCCTCCCTTTGTCCTCCAGCCTTCCCGCTTTCTGAGCAGAGCTGTTAACTTCTGACCTCCCAGACGCTAAGTCGCGCTTGCTGTCCGAACACAGTCCGTCCGGCCCCTCCGCTTTTGCCAGCCCGACTCGGGGGCTCTGCTTGGCCGGCGAGCCGCCCCTCCGCCCCGGCTCCCTCCCGCCAGTCCGTGGAGCGCGCACCGCCTCGCCGCCCTTCCTACCCTCTTCCGTGGGCCTCTCGTCTGCGCTTGGCTCCGGAGACTCCGTTCTGCTAATCCTCTGGCGGTTTTCTGGGTTCTTTAGGCAGGTGTAGGTGGAATCTAAGTGATCAGCAGGACGCGCGGTGAGCCCAGCGTCCTCCTACGCCGCCATCTTCCGGAACTCCCATAATGAGAATTTTAGTCCTATTGCAGTGATGATTGGTAAAGAGATTTCACAGTATCAGGGCTTGGTATTTGGGGGGAATGATGATAATATGGTCACCAAGTATAGGATAGCCCCTGCTAAACTTAGGGACAGAAGACGAATAATACAGCCTCATCTGAGAGGTCAGTGAGGGAAATGATGATGATCATTATTTAAAGGGGAAGGGGAAGAAAAAAGAATGTCCCCTATATTTGTATTATTTATTGCTACATAACAAACTACCAAAATTTAGCAACTTGAGGCAATAAACATTTATTATCTTATAGCTTCTATACGTCAGCTTATAAGGTTGCAATCAAGATGTTGGCCAGAGACATGCTCTCATCAGGCGGCTCAAACAGGGAGAATTTGCTTCCAAGTTCATGTGGGTGTTGGCAGGGTTCAGTTCCTTGTGAGCTGTTTGACAGAGGTCACAGTTCCTCACTGAATACTGACCTCAGTTTCTTGTGACGTGGGCCTAGGATAGGAAACTTCACAACGTGATTGCCAGCTTCCCTTTGGGCTAGTGAACAATACAGTGAGAAATGGCACACACGAGGTGAAAGCTAAACCTTTTGTAACCTGATGGCAGAAGTGTTATCTCATCATGTTTGGTACATTCTATTTATTAGGACCTAGCATCTAGGTACATCCCACACTCAAAGGGAAAGCATGAAAGAAGAGACTCAATTCCAGGTGTTGGGAATCACTGGTTTCTTCATTAGTATTACTGATGTTTTATCCCTACTATCACCACACATTATTGTCTAAGAGACAAATTTTGACGGTTGGTTCAGGCTATCAATGATGTCACTGTGTAGGTAGCATCTGTGTTATGACTTAAATCCTTTAACAAAAGCCAACAACTTCCTCCACCACCCCCCTCTTTTACACTTTTGTTTTGACCAGTGTCTAGAAAAGTCTTCATGTAATAGTAACTTACACTAAATCTTCTCCTGACAACTCTCTGGCACAAAAGCTCTTTAAGAAAAGCTTTCAAGAAAATTCTTATAGCTATATAGGATTGCCTGGGGGATCTAAAGGTGTGTAACATGAACAGAATTGTTAGTGTAGTTACTTTCTTTTTTGTCACCAATACAGAGTGTTGACTGATGTTAACTACACTTAGAATGGGTTCTAGCATTGCATCAAGTGTCCCTTTCCAGAGATTTGTGGCCAGAAAGGGAACTCTGAAGTAGTTAGTTGGCAACAATCACCAGTTCTTTATGCCTACCATGGTGCACAAGAGGAATTATGCAAATCTAAGGATGGCATGTTATCTTCCATCATTTGCTATGAGTAAAACATTCTGTCAGTGAATTCATCTGGGACTACGTTGAAAAACAAAATAAAGTTGATTGCTTTATCCTAGAAGATTGATTATTTATTTATTTATTTATTTATTTATTTATTTATTTATTTTTACTAGGGACTGAATGAGAGGAGCTAGATGTAAATTAAGTGGGAAAAAATTCGGATGGAACCACAAATGGAAGTTGGTTGTAAGTGTATTAAGCACTAGAATAGATTATTTAAGTGTTATGAATCTCTGGCTCTAGAGCATTTTAGAGTTAAGACAAACAAACAACTTCTTCTGAATAATGATTTGTCTTGGTTTCTTCCAGCTTTTTCACTATTCAACTTCCAATATTAACAACTTCAACAGTAATAACCTATAGGCTGGTTTAAAAAAAAATACATCTATTTTCTTAGTCAACAGTCACTAAAACCTATGTGAACAAAATCAGAATTAGGCTTGCATAGTGTAAGCATAGAAAGTAGACTGTACTATAGAATCTGTTCTTTTCTTCAAGAGAAAACCAAATGTTGACAGGGAGATTCCATTTTTGTTGCTGCTTTCTTCACAGTTAATATACTAAAAAGAATTGATGATTTCATAGTAATTCAAGGTTATAACTATATACGAAAAGTTTTTTTGAAAATTCTGAATAAAAGGATTCAAAAATTTTATTTTGTCACCTATAATATATTATTCTGATTAGTAGGGATAAGAGCTAAGTTCTAATGATCATTCTTATTTGCAACCGTATTTAAATTGTGATGATAGATTTGTGGGGTTTTTTTCCATTCATTGTTCTCCCTTAATAGTATTTTAGTGGCAAAATAACTGATATTTTTATCTCACTTAGCTCAGATTGAAATTTATAGTTACAATACAGGACACCAGTGAGTATAGTTGCATACTCAATTATTTTCAGTGTTCATGTGAAATCCTGCTAACTCAAAATAGTGATGATTGAATGAAAAGTGGACATCTACCAGCTCAACCAATAAATGTTATTAAAATATGTTTGAGGAGCAATAGTCATTAGTTCAGGAAACACTCATGATGACAGATATCAATTTATAATTAAATAAGTACTTTCATTTATTTAAAAATTCTTTATTAAAATCATACATTATAGGAAATTTAGAAAATTAGGAAATATGAAATAAAATTGTAACAAAAATCATACTACTGCTATTAAACAGACAGCAAGTATTAATATCTTGGTGTGTTAATCTTTTTATCATTTTATTTTATTTTTTCATCATTATAGGTGTACTCTTTAATCTTCATCTCCTATTTCTCCCATTCCCCCATCCACCTCCTCTCTGGTAACCATCAATATGTTCTCTATAGTTAGGAGTCTGTTTCTTGGTTTCTCTCTCTCTCTTTTTCCTTTGCTCATTTGTTTTGTTTCTTAAATTCGATGTGTAAGTGAGATCATATTGTGACATACTGATATTTGTGCTGTTTTTTAAATACAAATCTTATCATTGATAAGATTTTGTTTTGCTCCTTTTATTTACCATTTTAACATGAACAGTTTGCTATGTTATGATTAACAATCTGTGAATACTGCTTTTAACAGGAGTACATTATTATATTATATCATGTAGATTACATTCGTTTTGACTTTTCCAATAATTTTGGACATTTTGATTATTTTCAAGTTTGGACTGTAAATCTTTTTTCAACATTTGTGCTAATTCCTCAATCTCAAATTTCCTTTTTTTTTAACAAGTTTTTACAGACATAATTTACATACCATAGAATCCATGTGTTGAAAAAATAACAAGTCATTGATTTTATCATAGTGTGCAACGATCACCAATATATAATTTTAGAACTTCAACCAAGGGAAACTTCATACTCATTAGTAATTCTCATATCTCTTCCAACTCATAAATCTTAAGGGAAGAAGCACTAATTTACTTTCTGTCTCCCTATGTTTGCCTATCCCAGGCATTTCATACAAATGGAATCACATGATATGTGGTCCTTTGTGATTGAATTCTTTCTCTTATCATAATGTTCATCCATATTGTAGCATATATCAGTACTTCATTACTCTTTTCTTTTGCCAAATTATATTTGATTATATGGATATATGAGCTTTTATTATCCATTCATCAGTTGGTGAACATTTGAATTGTTTCTACTTTTTTTAACTATTGCAAACAAAGCTGCCAGGAACATTCAAGTTCAAGTTTTGGTGTGGATATTTGTTTTCATTTTGCTTAGGTATATATATACCTACCAATGAACTTGATAGTTTGCCAGATGACTGTTCAAATGTCTGTATGCACTGGAAATCTGAAGCAGACATTGTATTTCTTCTAGTAGGCTTGCATATGGACTGGCCTTTCTTACATCTTATAGAATGGTGATGATTGTACATAATGTTAATTGCTAATACATGCACAACTCCTTGATTCTACTTAGAAATATTTTTTTGTAAATTCAAAATTATTCTCAGACTCGTCCATTCATGATTAAAAACATCTCTGAGATAAAAGTAGATAACCTATTATGGGCTGAATTGTGTCCCTCAAAATTTATATGTTGAAGTCCTAATATTTAGCATTTCAGAATGTGACTAAATTTGGAGATAGGACCCAAAGAGGCAATTAAGGGAAAATAAGGTCATATGGTTAGTACTTAATCCAATATAAATCATGTCCTTATAAAAAGAGGAAATTGGGACACTGAGAAAAGAACCTATGCAGACAAAGGGAGAAGACAGCCATCTGCAAGCCAAAGGGAGAGACTCCAGAATGAAATCAACCCTGTTGACACCTCAGTCTCAGACTTCCAGCCTCCAGAACTGTGAGAAAATAAATTACTGAAAAGCCTTCAGATCTGTTGCATTTGTTATGGCAACCCTAACAAACTAATACAATATTTAAATACATTATACAACAAATGACTACTAAAGCCACTTAAAATGTCTATTTTATTGGAGAGAGCATTTGGCAATCATTATAGGAAATTCAGTATCTGGAATTAATTATTTGTTCAAGCTGAAAAGTGTAAATTTAATCCCATGTACCTTTTCCAAGGGAGGTAGATAGAAATGGGAATACCCTTTTCTACACCTAACTTATGAATTTATTATCCCACACAGAACCTAATCTTTGTCCTTATTTCAGCTTTTTGTGATTTGACTCCAGCTGCTTGTGTTTCATTATACCTATTCTGTAATTTTTCTGCCTCTTTTCAGAGCACGCGTTCTGCCTTTTTTTCAGAGCCCATATTTATTTCAGCTAGTTATTTAATTAATGAACTGTACATCTTTGCACTCTTTGCTCTTCTGACATTCTTGCTTTGCAAATTCTGAAATCTCTGGAAAGCCTACAATCTTTCTCCATCCCTACCCCCTATGCTGGCTACATTTTATATGTCACTTTAAATCTTTAACCCATCCTGTAATCTCATTCTCGGAAGGTATCTTTGGATCTTAGTTTATTGAGAGTACTAGGCCAGTGTCATAAACTCTAATGACTACAGGGGCCAGGAAAGTTTCCTGTGTGAATAGTTAGGGAGAGAGGGAGGCCTAGTGGGGATTGACTGTGACAGACAATACTGCAAATGACCTAGCTGGGACAGATGCTACTTAACTACATATCAATTCTGTGATGCAGTATTTGCAGCCTGAGTTGCCAGTTTTTGTTTTGTTTTGTTTTGTTTTCCTAAGAGGAGCACATAGCAGTATAGAAGATAATAGTGTAGACCAATAAAACATATTTATTTGTGACCAGTTTGAACTTTTTGAGAAAGGCCAACAGGCACGATACTTTCTCTCATCCATATTTAAACACACTTACATCTTGGTGTGCATGAGGTTGATTGGGGAAAGTGTCGTGATAATAAAGGGGATTGAGACTGATGAGATTGAGTTGGAATGTGTTAAAGGAAATAGTGGAGGAAGGTTGGATAGGATAAGTCTTAGACTGCAGTGCAATTCTAAGAAATTTTTAGCAAGGCTGATTGGGAATTCTTGAGCCAAAGTTACCATTTCAAGGAGATGTGAATTTCATAGTAGTGTGTCTGCCTAAGTATGCATGTCATACTCAGTCATCGTCTGGGAACCTTGTTGGAAGTGGGGCCTTGGTGTCAGTGATGGATTCAGTCAATTATCTCCCCATATTCAGAGATTTGAGGAGTGCATGTTCATGACTGCCAAAGACCACCCCTTGTGCCACACAAGGTGTGTCTACACAGGTTTGGGAAATTACTCTGTAGTTCCTTTAGTTCCTCTTCTTGTGGGGACATTTAGAAGAGGGAGGTAAGTGGGACTAATAGACCTTATAGCTGTAGTTTATCTCAGGCCATGATTGGTAATCATTTTCTTCCTCTTCCACTGTCCATTGTAATTGCCCATCATTCATTTATTTTTTTAATTTTTTTTGATGTTTATGTGTTTTTTTTTGAGAGAAAGAGAGAAACAGAGCACAAGCATTGGAGGGGCAGAAAGAGGGGGAGACACAGAATCTGAAGCAGGCTCCAGGCTCTGAGCTGTCAGCACAGAGCCCAACACAGGGCTCCAACTCATGAACCATGAGATCATGACTTGAGCTGAAGTCAGACGCTTAACCAATTGAGCCACCCAGGCACCCCTGTAATTGCTCATCATTCTTAACTATTTCTAAGGGGCCTGAATCCTTGATAACCCTTCTCAGACTTGGGTTGCTACATGTGTCTTTTCACAGGGAATATGAGAAGGATCTTAAGTGGACTACTCAAGTACCATACATATCCTTCTCTGGCCAAATTAGGTGAAAGTAGCCCTACCTCCTCATCCTGCTCAGGGTTAGTCATGTATGCCAGCATGGTGACTCCTCTTTTAATCTGCTGATTACTAGACACAAGAAATGCAAAGTTTCTTGTTAAGGGCCATAGCTTGTAGTTCAGTGGGACCCTTGCTTATGGCTTTTGGCAAAAGTGCATCTTCTTTGGCAACCAGAAAGTCCAAAGCTACAGGGTCCAAAGTTGCAGGGAAGAGAAGTACAGAGTCCTCCAATGGGTCACTGAGAGTGAATTGAAGGTGAGGACTCTGCTGTTTTCATTTTTTTAGTCCCTAGAGCTGTGAATTGCTCTATTGGTAATACAGAACCATATACAGGTCTCTAATTGAATGAATATACTGTATCCTCAGGATGGCACCCTGAGAGTATTGCTTCTAAGCTGATGCTTCAACTGTGTCTTTAGAAGGTTGTTCTAGCATTCCATGGGATCCCATCTGCTTTTGATGGTGTGGTATGACTTAACCAGTGGATCCCATGGTCTTGTGCCCACTCTTATATCTCCTTCACTGTGAATTGAATCTGGGCAGAATCTAGATTATGTGAATTTATGCCATTTATGCCTGTGGATCAGGGATTCCATAAACCTTTGTATAGTGGTGTTGGCTGAGGGCCTGCAGCAAGAAAGGAAAGACAATACCTAGAATGGGCCTATGTCGTTATGAGAATGAACCACTGATCCTTCCAGTTTAGAAAGTGCCTGATGTAGTTGAATTAACACCAAGTGATCAGTTGATGTTCTTGAGGAATGGTATCATATCATGGGTTCATTGTTATTTTCTATTGCTGATAGATTGGATGTTCGGACACAAAATTAGCTAGATTGGCCTTGGTTAAGTGGTAATCCATATCATTGAAACTTCATTTCTGCCACCATGAACTCTTTGTTCATGTACCCAGTTCTGGACTGGCTGATGATGAAGCTGGAGAAAGTTAACAGACCAAGGCATTTTGCTTGTCAGTACTTCTTTTGTGGTGGGTGCTTTCTTGTGAGCATTAAGATGAGATTCAAAAATCTTTGCACTTTGTGCTCACTCCTGTATATCAATCCACATGTCCCCACTCTAAATCTACTAATCTTTAATGTTCCAATTATTTTCTTTCCAGTCCCATGACCAGATGGCCTGGCCACTGGCCACTGCCTCAGAATCTATATACATGGGTACCTTAGGCTACTTCTTTCACACTAAGTGAATAATTTGGTGTACTGCTCACAACTCTGACCATATGGAAGATTTCTTCCCTCTCTACTCACTTTAAGGGCTACTCCTGAAACTGCAATTCACGTTTAGCTTGTATCCATATATTGAACTGAATGATCCATAAAACAAACTTAGTGTTTTGTTTTCTTTACCCTTCTTCTTCTTGTCTTGATTGGAATCTCTACATAAACATAGGTATGAAGACAACTCATGATGGGCAGTTCCAGATAAATGGTTACTTAGAGCTTCAGGGTCAAGCATTCTTTTTCTTCCAGGGTCAATAAACCTGTCAGGAGAATTTTCTCAAAGAATATGTAATTCTGGTGCAGATGCCATGGACTTCCTGCAGAATCTTAGGGGCCTATGTTGGGATTCTCTTCCTGAGGCTTTCTATAAGCTCCACACTGCATCTTGTTCTGAGCACTGAAACCTGCAACACCATCATATCTGCTGGGTCATATGACCCAAATGACAGGGCTGCTTGGATCATAGCCTGGACCTACTGCAGAGCCCTTTACTGCTATGCAACACACTCGATGCTAGTAGTTTTCCATGTCACCAAGGAAATGGGCTGGAGCAATAATCTTCGGCATGGAATGAATATGTTATTTACTGAATCCAAAGAGGGTCTACCAGGTACTGTTTTACCTTAAGTAGGGACGTCAAGATGCGGTGTTTTGTCTTGGACTTTGTCTTTAGTTTTGACATACTTTTCACCACTGGACTCATGTAAACATCATTAAAATGGTGAGTTCATGAATCTTTGTAGGGTTTATCTCCAACCCTCAGGAGCATATGTGTCCTCCCAATGCTTCCAGCATCCTAGCCACACTTCTTTGTTCTGACTGATCAGTGTGATGTATTTGACATATTGGGGTAGTATAATATTCTCTGGGATGTCTATTGGTCCAGATTCCAGATCACTTCAGACTATATTTGAATAGGGTTGTTTTTTTTTTAAGTAGGGGAGTAAGAAAATTAATATAGCCCTGAGGAAAACTATAAATAAATATTGTCATATATCAAATGTAAATAATAGTCTATCTGATCCTCCTCTTAAATCATATCGAAAGCAATGCATTTGCCAGATCAATGGCTGCATAATAGGTACCAGAGGCCTTATTAATCTGCTCTCTCAATGATACCTCATCTAGCATAGTGGGTATAACTGGGACTGTTTCTTCGTTATGCCTGTGGTAGTTCATAATCATTCTGCAGGGGTAAGTCTGGCAAATTAATCAGAAACATAACTGAGACCACTGGCTGTCTTTAATGATGACATAAATTTCCATCTATGCTTATCCTCCCTAAGATGGGAGTAATCTTGACCATTCAGTTTGGATAGGGAGAGGTTGGAGGGTATATACTTTTGGAGACATCCAGTTGGCCTTTCTCACTATGATAGCTCTTATTCCAGAGGCAACTAATCCACCTTTGAGGTTCATCCCACTCCCAGGTATACCAGTTTAAGTTTCATATTTTGAGACTAAGAATGTTGAGTCACTCAAGTAAATGTTTGTAGGTCCCTGTGAGGAAAGATCTGGGAGGATCACCATAGTTTTATAATTGGCACAGTGTTGCAGGGTTCCCCCACCTAGGGATTTGGCTACTTCTTCAATCAGTGGGTTCTGGATATGAAAATTAGTTCAGGTCAGAGATGTGAGCAGAGCATCATGACTTTTAGTGGGACAACAACCCTCTGGCTTCTGCATCTCCATTATTGTATTTTTGGAGTTATAAACATTAAGCAGCATCCTTGTTGACTATCAGTCCTCCCCCTATAAGCAAAATTAGTACTGAATTTCTTGGTAGTGGTGGTGCCTCTCTCATTACTACAGTTCCACCAGCCTTGGAGAATGGTGTGTCCTCTAAGGCCCTTTGGTGGGTTTTCTTTCTTTACATAATCTGTGTCTCCATTTCCACTTCCTTTTCTCATCTTTATTTTTTCATTTACCATCTGCCAGGGCAGATAAGGTGTTTCTACATGGAGAAAGTCATACTTAAGAGCCACCTTCACAGAGACTGTGTCCCACATCCTGCATCCTGGCTTCTTGCCAGAGTGTTATCTCATCTATATACTGAGAAAATGCTTTTTTTTAAGTCCATTTATTTATTTTGAAAGAGACAGAGACAGTGTCAGTGGGGGAGGGGCAGAGAGAGAGGGGGAGAGAAAGAGAATCCTAAGCAGCCTCTGTGCTGACAGCACAGAGGGCTCGAACATGGGGCTTGACAGGGAGCCCCAACATGGGGCTCGAACTCACAGAACTGTGAGATCATGACCTGAGTGGAAACCTAGATTCGGACATTTAACCAACTGAGACACCCAGGTGCCTTGTGAGAGAATACTTCTAAGTAGAAGAACCCTTGCTTGTCCATCTTATCTTCTAGCCCCTGTTGATAAAGCACCTTCAAAATCCAATGTCAGGGATACTTCTCTGGCCCCTGGTCATCACACGAACTATTCCTCAAAGTTCCCTCTGTGTGTAATCCCTTTCCTCCTTTATGAGGCTCAGCAATCCTTCCAGCTGGATTATATTGAGATGTAACCACAGTTATCAGCCTAGCAGCCAGAAAAATTGAGTCTAGCTCTCAAGGAGGTAACTTTTGCCTTCCCGGAGAAGTATTTCTGCAACATCGTTCAGCACAAGGAAGGTGTTAGCCTTTACTAAGGGACATTGGACAACCTTTACAAACTCTGAGTCCAAGGGATAGTTCAGGAACCTGAACCAACATCTTTAGGAATATCCACCATCCTCATTCATATTTTAGGGTCCCAGGTCTTACCAACCACATGTCTGATTTTATCATACCAGATTTGTCTTTGTTGAATATTTAGACATCTCTGGAGCTCTCTGGATCTAAGTATTAGCGTTTCTGTTTGCTGCTCAGTTGTGTCCACTCTTCTACTGTCTCAGTGTAATTTCCCCATATCAACTCTCACATTTCGTTTTAATTGCTTGTAAACAGCTCTCAGTCTGTCATTATCCCTCTACAGAATGCCTTTACAATGTAGCAGTTGACTAGCCAGCTCTGCTGTCTTTGTAGTCCTTGTTTCTTCCACATTTTTCAAATGCATGACTCTTTGCCCCTACAAGATAGTTCTTTGAACAAGATGTTTTCTCAGGTCACTTTGTATGAAAATTTTAGCACTTGAATATAATATGCCAGGAGCTGTCCATGCCGCATGTATCTTCAGGGCCATGTCCTCTTTGGCTGTTGTGCAAACAATGAGCCAGACCCAGAGGCCCATCTTACCATTTATTTTTGTAGACTACTCCTACACCATGTGTACTAGGGTGGATCCTCTGAGAAGCAGAGTCAAGACAGGATTAGATATGAAAAAGTCTTATTGAGGAAAAACCTGAGAGAAAAAAATGAGAGTTGTCAGTCTACAATCCAGATCTGATTTATGTGAAAGTAAGAGAGAAGGAAGGGAGGTTAGGTAGGAAAAGTCTTAGACTGGTGTGGTTTCAGTAAAGTTTCAGGAAGGTTGATAAGAAACCAAAGTCACCTATGAAGCCAAAGTTGCCAATCAGAGGAGTTCCACATGTTGTAGTAATGGGCCTACCTTAATATCCCTGCCTCACACAGTCATTAGCTTAGAGCAGCCTTGGCATAGCACGGTGGGGGGTATAGCACACAGCAGCTGGGAACCTCTGTCAGTTATGCACTCTAAAATTAGAGATCTGAGGAGTTTATATTCAGTACTAAAGGGTTTTCTAGGACCTTAGACTTTTAGTGCTAAGACCAGGACAGTATTGGGCAAACTGTGATGGTTGGTCATCCTAGCTGTGACAATGTCATCATTATCATCATCATCAAATAAAACGCTAAAGCCGTAGCACTAAAAGCCAGCTTTTTATAGCAACAAGTAAACTAGATGTCTTACACAAAACAAACATCTTTCAAACATGATTTCTGACTCTTCTCTGTCATTCCCTCCTGTTCCAATGAACAGCATGTTCCCTTGTGTGACATTCTCAGAGTTCTTCCAAGTGTAATTTTCCAAAGGGATGTAACCTTTCCTTTTTCTAGATTCTCATTACAATCTTTCTTTTTTTTTCTGAGAAAATCATAAAATTTACTTGCAAGAAAACTATACGGCAAGTTGAGATGCTCCATTAAGTCAAGAATACATAGTTATCTCTGTATTTAGCACAATAAAGCATCTGTGCTATCCCCATTCATATATCTTCAAGCACATTGCTCTTCTCTTAACCATCTACCTTCTCTTCAAATTCTCCAAGGGAATTCAGTCTTTTTCCCCCATAAGTTTGTGTTTTCTTTCTTTCTTTAAATTTCTCTTTCTTTTCTCTTTCTTTCTTTCTTTCTTTCTTTCTTTCTTTCTTTCTTTCTTTCTTTCTTTCTTTAATTCCACATTTAAAGGAAATAATATACTATTGGGTATTTGTCATCTCTGTCTGACCTATTCCATTTAGCTTAATGCCCTCAAGGTCCCTCCCTATTGTTGCAAATGAAAAGATTTCATTCTTTTTTATGGCTGAGTAATATTCCATCACATATATAATATATATTATAATAATAGTATATATTATGTGTGTGTGTGTATATATATACATATACATATACATATATATATATACATATATATATATATATATATATATATATATATATGAATGACACACTTTTTTCCTCCATTCACCCATGAATGGGCACTTAGGTTGTTATCATGAGCTGTTATAAACAGTGCTTCAATGAACATGGGGGTGCGTATGTCTTTTTGAGTTAGCCTTTTTCTTGGGATAAATACCCAGAAGAGGAATTGCTGAGTCATATGGTAGTGTCACATGGGACCAGGATCGTAAGCTCCCCTGGCCATAGGGTCAGTGGATCAAGAGATGCTCTTTGGGCATCAGAAACAAAGATTGGGGCACCCAGTGCATGTAAAACTTCCTTCTAGGAAAGTGGAAAAGGTGGAAGAGAGTACTACCTTCTGCTGTCCCCTAAAAGATCATTCCTAATAAACCCCGGCCGTTGTTAGAAACTGGTAAGACTTTTTTTTTTCCCCTGTTGGTTGTGAATAGATTGCTGAAACATCTCCTGAAAGATGCCAGAGGTCCAGCTGGCCATTCAGATACCAGGACATGCCTGGAGACATGAGGGGATCTTAATGTCATTAGTGGGTGGTGCATAAAATCCTACACACCTCCTCTCTCCAACACTCTTATCTTTGCCAGGCTTATACGGCAACACATGTGGCTAAGGAGAGAAATGATAAGTCAGTCTATTTTGAAAATATCTGGTAGCCCCAGTGTAAGAGACAGAACATTCCCCCCCTAAAAATTAGGTCATGATTCCTGAACCTGTAAATGTTACTTTGAATTATAAGCTCTTTGAAGTTGGGACTGCATTAAAAATCTTGAGGTGGGAAGAGTATCCTGGGTTGTCGAGGTAGGCCCTAAATATAATCACACTATTCTTATAGGGGAGAGGAAGAGGGAGATTTGATAAAGAAGAGAAGGTGATGTGACCATGGAGGCAGACATTAGGGTGATATAGTCACTAGCAAAGGAATGCCAGCAGCCCCAGAAGCTGGAAGAGGCAAAGAACAGATTCTCCCTTAAAGCTTCTGAAGGAAACATGGCTCTGCACATACCTTGCTGTCAGCCCAGTGATACTGACTTCAGACTCCTGGCTTTCAGAAATGTGAAAGAATAAATTTCTGTTTT
Organism: Neofelis nebulosa; assembly: GCF_028018385.1. Taxonomy (NCBI): domain Eukaryota; kingdom Metazoa; phylum Chordata; class Mammalia; order Carnivora; family Felidae; genus Neofelis; species Neofelis nebulosa. Next base: position 90,133,078 of record NC_080783.1, read on the forward strand.
TTTTAAAAATCAAGTTAACTAAACTGAAAAATCAAGTTAACTAAACCATTTACTTGATTCTATTTATACTATTGTTAATTGGATGAGAACATTTATTCAATTATTCTTTACGGAAAGCTGTAGAAAGACACTGGATTCAAGATGAACAAAAACCAGTTTCAGTCTACTGGAAACGATGATGCATAAAAAGTGAGCTGTGCAGTATTCTGTTTTAAGTACAGGTATTGGAGATAAGCACAGGTTACTATGAGAGCAGCAAGCAGGGTTGTGACCTAGACTGGGATAGTCAAGAAGGCTTCCTGGAGGAGGAAGACATGAGTCTTAATGTCTGAATAATGGATTCCTGGGTAAATGACCTAGACTGGGATAGTCAAGAAGGCTTCCTGGAGGAGGAAGACATGAGTCTTAATGTCTGAATAATGGATTCCTGGGTAAAGAGGTGTAGAAAAAATGACATGAGAAAAGGCATAGAGTGAGAAATAATATGATGGGTGTGTGTACAGTGAGCGAGGGCTGATTCAGCTAGAGTCAAGCCTGAGGCAGGAAGGTGTACTAGACAAAACCAAAGATGTATTATGGGCTGAATCTTTCTAAGAGGGAAGCAAGGTGCACACCCTGTAACTAAATAAGTTAGATAGGAGGAAATATTAGAAGTGTTTATGTTTACTTGTTTCTCTAACAAATTTACATTGTGCATGATTCATGTGTGTGTACATGTATAATGGAAGAAAAAATATATAAAGGGTGGATACTCAAATTGTTATACTCTAAAAAAATGTTTGGAGGCCACTGTTTTTGATCATAGGTGGCCTTATATGACTTATTAAGGAATATGATGTTTATCCTGGGGTCATGAGAAACCTAGCAATAGGAACAGTGATAAGATCTGGTTTGCATTTTAGCTAAATTACCCTGTTAGTTGTGAGAATGGGTTTAAGGAGAATACAATTATAGGACTGGAGACCATTTAGGAGGCTATTGAAATAATTCAGAAGAAATATGGTGAGGACCTAAATAAAACTGTAGTGCGATATGCAGATTACAAAAAGAAAAAGGCCCCTAAGTGTCTCAGTTCGTTAAGCATCCAACTCTTGGTTTTGATTCAGGTCATGATCTCCCAGTTTTGTGAGTTCAAGCCCCCTGTCCTCCCCCCACCCCCCACCCCATGGGGCTCTGCACTGGCAACAGGGAGCCTTCTTGGAATTCTCTCTCTTTCCCTCTCTCTCTGCCCCTCCCCCACTCACACTGTCGCTTATAAATAAATAAGTGAACTTTTTTTTTTTTAAAGAAGCATTAAAACATGCAGAACTTGGTAATTGATTAAATGTGGGGATAAGGTAAATAGATACAGAAAGAATCAAGGATACCTCTCAAGTTTTTAGTTTGGGTGGGGAATATTGTTCCTCTCATCAACTGATAGAATAAAAGGTAAAGGAGGAGATTGAGGGTAGCTAGAATGAGTTGATCTGCCATGCTGAATTTGAACATTCAGATGGTAAGAATGAGGCAGTTGTACTTGATCATTCATTCATTGAGCTTTTATATCTATACAGCCCAAAGTTTTACACTGGCTTCTGTGGAGCTAACTAGGAGAATATAGAGTATTCTCTAATGTTCTCCCAGTGTAGGTTGAGAAGCAATTTTGATTCACTATGGAATGTTAAGTAATGTATGTGACTACCAAGTACTTACACGAGGGTGATTGAATCTCTGGAACGATTGAAGGAGGCTTCTTGGTCATTTTTGCATCCTCTATAATACATACAATTCTCAACAAAAAGTATTGATTTATATTTTTTTTTCTGTTTTTAACAGGAATTTGTTTATAAAAAGAATCATTGTTTCTGAAAGTCCAAGCAGTGCACATTTATAGACTGTTTATTATCATGTTAGGTATGATTCAATAGTGAAGTCAAACTAGAAAGTAATTGGTATGATAAGATTCTCATATTTATTTGTCACATATGATTTAAATGATATGCATAGGCATTTAAAATGCCCATTTAGGACAAATTTTATTGATTCCTTAATGGTGTTAATAACGACTTCTTCCTATCCTGAATTTTTGGCCTACCCTTAAGTACAATAAATGCTGACAATTTCAATTCTTACACCAAATTTTCTGTGTAACTTTTCATAGTAAAGTTAACTTTGCCTTTCTGAAAATATGAAATGCTACTGTGCATCCAAATCAATGTTAAATTTTAATATAAAAATTCATATGGTGACTGGAAATATATAGCAATGTCTGATTATTTTCAAGGCATTTTCTATTTCATTTAATATTGGTAAAATTAAAATTTTAAATTTATAAAAGATGATAGGATGTTAAACTAAAACCTTATTAAAATTTCAAAAGCATTGGGTGCCTGGGTAGCATTGTTATACAAATCAGGCATAACATAAAATTTCAAAATTGTCTAACCATGTTCTCTTATTTGAAAATTTAGGGGTACCTGAGTGGCTCAGTGGCCTAAGGGTCTTGATCTCATTGTTCGTGAGTTTGAGCCCCACTTCGGTCTCTGTGCTTACAGCTCAGACCCTGAAGCCTGCTTCGGATTCTGGGTCTCTCTCTCTCTCTCTGCCCCCTACCCCACTAGTGCTCTGTCTCTGTCTGTCAAAAATAAATAAATGCTAAAAAAAATTAAAAGCATATAAAATTACCAAATTGATACCAAATTTGTATAGTTTTTTTTATTTTATTACATACTTTGTGTTTTTAAATTTTGATAGTTGATAATTTATTATATTATGTACTAGATGTTAAGTGCTTTAACCAAGATTGGATTTATTTAATCCTCACAACATCTCTATTACCTATTTATATACTGGGACACTGACCAGAAAGATGAAGTAATTTACCCATGTCATAGATCCACTGAGCTTTTCAGTTTAGGAAGTCAGAACGCAGTATCCAAGCCTTTAGTTATTATGTTACATTTCTCTCTTCATTAAACTTTTTTAATTTTTAAAAAATATTTATTCATTTTTGAGAGATAGAGATGGAGCATGAGTGGGGGAGGGGCAGAGAGAGAGGGAGACATAGAATCCAAAGCAGGCTTCAGGGTCTGAGCTGTCAGCACAGAGTCTGATGCAGGGCTCGAACCCACCAACCTTGAGATCATGACCTGAGCCGAAGTCGGGCGCTTAACCAACCAAGCCACCCAAGCACCCAGGTTCAGTAAACTTCTTAAGTAAGATATTTTTTTTCACCAGGAGTGAAGATGAAAAAAATGTATATATTTGCTTAGAAAGCCTCTGTTTTTCACATATACACTCCATCTTTGTCTGGTTTACTAATTTGAGGCATAATATAAAAACCAAGCACTTAAGGAACAAGATTTTTGTCTTTCCCTATTTAAAAAATAAAAGTGAAATTACATAGCATTGTTTTCTGAAATGGGTTGATGGTTTCCTGAAGAAATGTCTGAGTAGGTGTCCCCTGAAGACATATCTATTCAACATGCTGTCTCAATTTTATAGCTTAGCTTTGAAAATCTGAAAAAGAATAAATTAAAACAATTTCTCCTTGGAGCTGCTATTGGTCCTCTTCTAATCTGAAGAGGAAGAGACTGTGACAGCACATTTTGTTCTTATATGCTACCTGAAAGACAAAATTAGGAACACAAGGGCTATGAAAACTAACTTAATGCATGTGAAAACAGCACGGTGCAATTGCTTTGAAGAGAAAAAACAGTGAATGCTTAAGAAAATGTGAAAGATTCTTTTTGTTACCCTGAGAGGAAACAGTTCAAAACCTGAAAATGGAATTGCTTTTATAATAAGTATGTTTAATGCAAATTCTATTCAGGACACAAAAGCTAGACGGGCATGTATTTCTTATTTGATAAAAGAGCAATTTAAAAGAGAATGTACATTATCTAAGGTTTCATAACATTGTACCTTAAGGGGATTAAGATATCTAAAACCTTTGAAGTCTGCAGATTTTATTTTATTTACTCACAAGGATGGAGTTCTTTAGTGATTTGTTGCTGTAAGAAAATTGCCCATTAGCGTTTGTATCGATTTGCCTTTCTCAAAATGAAAGAAACAAATGTAATTCATTAGCACTTTATTATTGAATCCTTTTAATATGAAATATTGAGAACTTGGGTCCTTATTAACCTGCAAAATGTTTAAAGAAATGCTTTCAAAGTTGGAAAAGAATACGAAGTAAAACTTCATATTTGTACATAGGTATCTGATGGCTTCACAAAGGGCTGTCATCACAGTTTTTGTTCTCCAATCTTCTTGAAATGCTTGTCATCCTTCCTATGATTATGAAGATGACCACATTAATTAAATTGGTTCTTTATCTCAACTAGGTTTGTGTAAACTATATTGTACATTTCTCCAAATGCTAATCCAAATGCTACCCTCTCTTCAAGGGTCAGTGAAAGCCTCACTTCTTGCCTGAAGTTTTCCTGATGCCCTTGACTGACCTTGCCTTCCTCTCAATTTCCATAACACTCATAGTCTGCTCCAGTGGTTTCAACTGGTGCGCCATGATGGCACAGAGCATGGCACAGGGCGCTATTGGAAAGTAGCAGCCACAGTGGCAGTAGCAAACCTTTCTTATTTATCATATAAACTACTGGTTACACAAGAAGAGATTTCACTGAAAATCCATGGTTTTTATTTATTATTTTATTAAAAAATTATTAACTTGTGAGGAGTGTGTTATTACTGCACTAAATATTATGATCTAATACGTTATAAAATATACACTAAAATAGAAATTATAAAAAAAATAAGAAACAAAAATGTAAAAACTACCATTTTAACATTTTTCTTACATTGTCTTGGATTTTTCTTGGTCTTCTTAGCCATTCTGTACAGTGTGTATACCCAACTCTGATGTCACATATGTATAATGTATGGTCTGATAAGTTAAAATATATATAGCTCCTCTTATTCTAAAAATTATTATATGTACTTTCAAAAATATAGGAATGGCATTAAGATAAACAATTAAGATGTGAGGGAATGAGTGCTAAGAGAAAAATTAGGGAAAAATAACATGAAACTAGAGATAAACTGCATGCTGTAAAATTCTCTATTTTTGCTGGAAGTTCATATTTATAGTAACTAGTACAAACATAAGAATGTGATCAATTTCAGGGCTCACAATGTCTATATGATCTAAAAGAAAAAATATAAAGGGAAGAATAGATACATACCTTTGGTAGAGGACATAGTTCAATAAAAGCCAGCTTACTGAGAATGGAGAAGGATCTACACTCAAAGTTGATAGTTTTGGGGTGATGGTGAGCATTCATGGGGTCTGGAGCTGACAGCCATGAAAGAATTCTTGAAGGTGTCTTTGGTGCAAAAAGATGATTTTATTAAAGCATAGGGACAGGACCCCTTGGCTGAAAGAATTGCACTGAAAATGTAGGGGGTAACCGTTTTATGGAATTGGGAGAGAGGGTGTTTCTAAAGGGATTTTCATATGCTAATCACTCAAGGTTACTGGAGGCCTAGCTGTCAATAATCTAAGGCTGTTTTTCCCTCTAGCAAAGCATTACCATTAAGACAGTAGGGAGTTCCTGGACTATAGGCTCTTCATGGGATTGCCTTTTTGGTGGAGGTTCTTAGTCAGTTTCAGTTTAACCTTTTTTTTTTTTTCCCCCATTGGTCCTTTCCTGTTTTGGGGTAGCCTGCAGTATCCAAGGAATATTATACCTATCCCACCTTGGGGGCAGGGAGGTGTGTGCTAGATTGTGCTTTGCCCCTTAGCCTGCCTTATGCTCCCTCATCAAAGTAATCTTTTTTTTTTTTTATTTTTTTTTAACGTTTGTTTATTTTTGAGACAGAGAGAGACAGAGCATGAACAGGGGAGGGTCAGAGAGAAGGAGACACAGAATCTGAAACAGGATTCAGGGTCTGAGCGGTCAGCAAAGAGTCTGACGCGGGGCTGGAACTCACAGACCGCGAGATCATGACCTGAGCCAAAGTCGGCCGCTTAACCAACTGAGCCACCCAGGCGCCCCTCTCATCAAAGTAATCTTGACCTGCCTTGTGATTTAGCTTGATTCAGGCAAAGATTGAAGAATAGTGATTTCTAACAAATCTGGGGCCAGTGACATATCAATGATGTAGTTGGTCAGGATCCAAGGACCCAAAGGGGGCTCAAGCAGGACCAGCCAAGATGGAAATCAAGCATTAGCCAGTAGGAGGTGAAAGCACAGTTTATTGAAGACATAGAGCAAACTGTCCAGGAGACTCAGAAAGGAAAGGAGGGAGTCTCCTCTTTGTTTGGGATCTGGAGTTTTTAATTGGCAATCAGGCATCCAGGAACTGGTCAGAATAAAGACCAGGTCCTGGTGTCCTTCATAAGTCATTCATTCCCTGAAGCCCAAGGGTCTTGGTATCAAGGTGTTTGGAGTCAAAGTTCTTGGAGAACATGACAACCCACCCATTCAGTCCTTAGATGTTATCTATTGTGCTGAAAGACTCCAAAGATATCATTATCTCTTTGTCCCAAACACATAGGACTTATGTTCTTTTCATTACAAGGCACATGTGGAGTGGGACGCAGTTGTAAGCCACAAACAGCTACACAGCTAGAGTCGAAGCCAGAGTAAAGGAAAAAAAAAAAAAAAGAACGGCTTACTTTATGGGGTCCTTTCAGTTTTCTTGTCTCATTAGAACTAACTGAACAGATTTAAAAATACATATATATATACATTATATATACAATGTGTGTGTATATATATATACACATGCATTATATATACATATATATTATATGTGTGTGTGTGTGTGTATATATATATATATATATATATGTATATATATATATATATATCCCCAAGTTAAAGTCCTCCTCCAACTGCAGAAAAAAAAAAAAAAACCCAATGTGATATTCTGGAGAAGGTGCCAAGCTCTTCTCTCCCTCTTTTCTCTTTTCAGTTCCCTTTAGGAATGAGCCATTAACAGCAGTGAGATTGTAATGGGGATTAGGTAGCACTTGACAATAGCAGTGTCCCTCACAAGATCTTGAGCCCTGTTAAATAATAAGTGTTTTTTCTTCTTATCCTTACTTTTGATGAGTTAACTAGTAATTCTCAACCAGCGCACTACCCCAGACTAAACAATCTAAAATCTCTGAGGTGTGCCTGTATCTTTAGTGGGTTTTGTTGTTGTTGTTGTTTGTTTGTTTGTTTTCTTTGTTTTGTTTTGAGCTTCTTGAGGCAATACTAATGGGCAGTCATTTGACACAGGTTTACCTGTGTAAAGGCAAACCTGTTTCTGAGGTTGGGGACAGTAGTCATAGAGGGTTTCTTTTTGGAGACAGGGTAATCTGAAAGGGGAGGAAATGAGACACTGAGATGAGATGGAGGAGAGGAGCTGAGGCTAGCATGCGATGTGAAGCTGCCACTGGAAAATCACCTCTGGTGGGTATGGCCAGAGCACTTTTTAGAATAAAGTATCTGATTTTCAGTTTGAAGTTTTTATGTTGTTATAATATATTTCCCTATCACATGCTTCGATTAATTCTATTGTATTTGTATTTCATGTGTGGGTGGGATTTTAAAAAATGGATTCGGCAAAGTTCTGAATCCAGTGTCTGGATTGAAATTACATAGAACAGGAACAAAATAATTGCATTGAGATGTATGATGACTGGAAAATGTAGGGGTGATATGAGAAAGTCTCTTATTTCCAAAAATTACAAGGTGATTTTTGAAAGAACAAAAGATAGGGTTTAGATTAGAGGTAACAGTCATAAGTGTCAAAGTTTTAGAATGAAAATAAGTTTGGAAATCATTATCTTAACTAAGTTAGAATTTAATGAATTGCATGGAAGCCTTTGTAAATGGAATAACAGTCAAATTTCTCAGCCTGCCTGTTAGGGCCACTGCTGATAAATGACAATAAAAACCATGGAGAAGGCATATATTTCTGACCTCAAAAGGGGAAAGGTGTGTGCAACCAGCTCATCTGGAAGCGATAGTAAATAATTAAAGTCCAAGTAAAAGCTGGTGGTTGGAGGGTTGGCAGGGTGAGGGATATTGTTCTTTCTGATCCCAATAATCAATGTTAAAGTGCAGGTTCTGGATAAACATCAGCACCACGAATTTAATAGTGACTCCTTACAGCTAATATTGTATTGTATATAACAACACAAGCTAAAAATACATAAATAAAATCCTAACAGCTTTCCCTATAAAGTAATAAAGAGTACTCTAATTGACAATAGTTGAATAACCATAGATATAACACTCTAGAACCTAAGCCTGAAGTTTATCAAGAAACCAGGGCACAGTGGGGTGCCTGGGTGGCTCAGTTGGTTAAGGGTCCAACTCTTGATTTTGGCTTAGGTCAGGATCTCATGGTTTGTGAGATTATCCTTCTTGCTCGGCTCCTTCCTTCCCTTCTCTCTCTTTCACCCCTTCCCTTCTCTGCCTCTCTTTCTCAAAGTAAATCGAAAAAAAAAAAAAAAAAGAACCTAGGACATACTTTATATAGAACTTCCAGTAAGTTATCATATGTTTTTGGAACTGAGCATTAATGTCTTTGTTTTAAATTTTTTTAATGTTTACTTATTTTTGAGAGACAGTGAGAGACAGAGCATGGGCAGGGGAGAGAGAAAGGGAGACACAGATTCCAAAACAGACTCCAGCCTCGGTAGGGCTCAAACCATGAACTGTGAGATAATGACTTGAGCCACTTAACCACTTAACCAACTGAGCCACCCAGGTGCCCCTAATGTCTTTGCTTTTAAAGTGTGGGATAGAGTATAATGGGTCCAACAAGATGAAAACAAAGAAATTCAACAAAGCAGCTAAACACATTTGTGAATTTTAGTACTCACAATTTGGAGCTGTCCTTAAGTAATTCTTTGTGTTGTGTAGCTAACTTGACCTTTTTAACACGTTCTATGTAAGCTCTACGAAGCTACTAGCAGAACCTATTACTAAAGATTGTTTCCTGTAAAATTTATCTTGTTTTATAAATATATATAAATTCTATAATTTATATAATTTTCTTAGTTTACAAACCTGGGAAAAGTAAGTCTCCTAGAGGTCAACCAGATTCTGGGCTTCCATGCCCTCATTCACTAAATTATTACCTTAGAAACTAGGTACTAGAATCTATCCTTATCACCAGATCTAATGACCAAACTCAGATCATTTGAGAAGGATTTGTTTATGCTAGAGTTTTTTTTTAAGGCAAAAGGAAATTTATAGTAATATTTTAAAAAATAAATTGTGAGGTAACTTCTAATTTTTACATCGTCACTATGACAATTTTTTTTTTTGCCATCCAGTAGTCTTTCTCATACTAGGTTCTAGATCCAAAATATAGTCACATTTTTTACATAGTGTGATAGTTAATCATTTTAATATATCAGCAATATATTGATAAAAGGTAATAGAAGAATGTCTCCTTCAAGCACCAATTACAATATTTAAAAGTTTATTTTTAGAATGCCTCAGTTTATCTTACTGTTCTCCTATGCCTAATATTCTCTGTTAAATCACATGGCTCTGCCAATGATAAAATAGATGTGTGATTCCTTCCATCCTCGCTTCCTCCCTTCCTTTCTTCCTTCCTTCACCTATTTCTCTTTCATTTTCTTTACAGCTCCTTTTAATCCAGTATTAACAATTCTCAAACTCTTTCCATCTTCACATTTTTTGCCTAATCCCCATAGCACTTGCTCTTATTTGCAAAATAATAAAACAATTATAATAGGAGCCAGTAATGTTCACAGTCTTTTGGTGTTCTCAGAATTGAGGTTGGATGTAATTACTTCTAGCGAAGTTGTGATTGTATTTGTTATATTTACTTTACCTTTCAGAATTCCCTACAAAACAAAAGACTGAAGTCTGGTGATGTGTGATAAACACCCTAAATATAAATCTTTTACAAATATATTACAATATTTATAAAGATCCATCCAAAAGTCAGTCTCTTGACTGGCTTCACCGGAATTTTTACCTATCAGACCTACTCAACACTAGTGCAAGGGGGGGAAAAATAGCCATTGAGGAAGAAGCTAAAATAATAAGCTTGCCTTTACTTTTTAATAACACATTCTAAAGTCATTCCTTACTTGAAGCCATTTGCCCCATATCTCCCAAAGTAAGCACTGTCAACCAAAGTAGATCAGCATGTTGGGCCAGTTCCTGGAAAGCAGAGAATCTTGAGGATTTCTTGCCTCTTCTTCTGAACTAGGCGTTCTTCCTGGTTGAATCAGCCAGATGTAAAGGGATGGTGGAGCTCCACAATTACTGTAGAAAGTGGTATGCCAAAAGTATATTTTTGGTCCAGTTCAATGTATTTATTATTGCCTTGAATAAAGATGTAGAAAACCTACTGATCAAATTTGTGGGTATCACAAAAAGGAGTCATTGGATAACATGAGTTTTTAAAAATGTCAACTGGCAGGATCCCTGATCAAATGGAACAAGGTAGCATTTAATAGCATAAATGTAAAGGTCTGTGGTTGAAAAATTAAATGTGGCTTAATACCCTTTAGTAGCACATTCTTGGAAAAACCATATGCTTTATTCTTTTTAGCTCCAGACATGGAGCCAGTTAAAATGAGAAACGAAAAAATTACAGAGTAAAAAGGAAGATCTATAAAGCAGTTCAGATTGGACAGAACTTTGAGATACTGTATTCCCTTAAGTGCAACTGAAAAATTAAATCTTAACAGTAAAACATCACAGTTGAAAGAAACCCTAAAGTTTATCTAAATTTTACCTTCTTTTACTTATATCTGTATATCTCTCTCTTTCTATTTCTATATTGTATTCATATATGAGGAAACAGGCCAGGAGAGACTAACATCGTGAAAGTCTCACAGTTAATAGGAGAACAATGATAAATGCTAAGAACCCAACCCTAAACTCCCTACACTGTAGTCTGCTATCTTCCTACTGTGCTGGTAATTATTTCGTTAGGAGAGAGAAGGAGGGTAACCTTATACGTTATATTTTATCTGTTTGTGTGTGTGTGTGTGGGTATTGTGTTTTCTGAAATAGTATATAAATTTACACGGGGAAACAGGACTTTGAATTCTCTAGGAAGGACTCAGCAGCCTGAGATAACATGAAGGCTAGTGTATTTACAATAGATTATCAATAAGTGTTTGTTAATTAATCCTAAAATACAGACAGCTAAGGGCAAAAGGATTTTAAGAGACATGTGTTTCTTGTTTCCTATTTTCAGACAGGACCATGCACAATCTATTTCTGTAGATGGTTAGCTCTTCAGCTTAACTCAAAAAGTTTAACTTTTCTCCTTGTCAGTAGGCCTCTTCCTTGTTTTATAGACAAATATCGTTTGTGGCTTTTTTAAATTTATTTTTTAATTTATATCCAAGTTAGCATATAGTAGGATAATTATTTCAGGAGTAGATTCCAGTGATTCGAGTAATGATATGTATAACACCCAGGGCTCATCCCAACAAGTGTCTTCCTTAATGCCCCTTACCCATTTAGCCTATCACCCCTCCCACAGCCTCTCCAGCAACCCTCAGTTTGTTCTCTGTATTTAAGAGTCTCTTATGTTTTCTCCCCGTGTTTGTTTTCATATTATTTTTGTTTCCCTTCCCTTATATTCATCTGGTTTGTATCTTAAATTCCTCATATGAGTGAAGTCATATGATATTTGTATTTTTCTGACTAATTTCGCTTAGCATAATATCCTCTAGTTCCATCCACGTAGTTGCAAATGGCAACATTTCATTCTTTTTGATTGCAGAATAATACTCCATTGTATATGTATATTGCATCTTCTTTATCCATTCATCTGTCAATGGACATTTGGGCTCTTTCCATACTTTGGCTCTTGTAGATAGCGCTGCTATAAACATTGCAGTGCGTGTGCCCCTGTGAAACCGCACACCTGTGTCCCTTGGATAAATACCTAGTAGTGCAGTTGCTGGGTTGTAGGGTAGTCCTATTTTTAATTTTTTGAGGAACCTCCATACTATTTTCCAAAGTGGCTGCACCAGTTGCATTCCTGACCTTAAGTGGATTTTCTTCTAATTCTGACTGTAGTTACAATGCACAATAGCTGGCCTCTGATCTCTCTCTATGTAATCCTTGAAAATAGTTACTAAGTGTCCTATGTGTCTTATTGTATCTGTGGGGAGCTAATTATAATCGTTATTACCTTAAATTACAAGTTCAATTTTCCAATTTTGTAATTATTTTATACATTACCAATTATCATGTGTCTTAAGATAATTTATTTTTAATTCAACTCCAGAAGTGCATTCCATGATTACAAAGGCTGTCCATCATATTCCCCACCACACTCCTAAGTCTACAATATTATCTAGCATGTACCAAATATTTTTTAGGTATCTGTTGAATAAGTATAATTAAAGTTAAAAAAAATCTTATTTTGGAATAAGGGTCAGGGCAGTTATGAGAATCTTTTCTTCCCTTTCTATATTTATATGTATTTCTTTTTTGTGTCTTTATAGTGTTTTGTTAAATTTTATCATCTTTCAGTCTGATTTTATTCCTAATTAAAACATTCTTGACATAATTTATGTTTACTTTGCAGATATTTACAGATATTTGAAAATATATTTTTTTAAATTTTTTGTTTAATGTTTATTCTTGAGAGAGAGAGACAGAGACAGAGAGACAGAGAGACAGAGACAGAGAGAATGAGCAGGTGAGGGGCAGAGAGAGAGGGAGACACAGAATCCAAAGCAGGCTCCAGGCTCTGAGCTGTCAGCACACAGCCCCATGCAGGGCTCAAACCCACAAACCAGGAGATCGTGACCTGAGCCGAAGTTGCACACCTAACCAACTGAGCCACTTAGGCACCCCTTGAAAATATATTCTTATATATTAGTGAACTTACTTAATTTAGGGTGTGTAGGAATGCAGTATGTATGTGGAAGAATTGATAAGGGATTGGATATGAATGATTGATTTAATTCGTCTGTCCTTTTGATCCTCTTTACTGTATCACCACATGATTGATTTGCTCACTGATCTCCCAAATATACCTGATAGAAATAATACAGGGAAACTTCTCAGCTTCTCCCTGCTTTGATCAAGTGGACTTGACCATTCAGAGACAGCCTCAGCATTACAAATTAATCTACTATTCACAAAGTGAATATTTATGAAGTGTCTACTGCACATTGTGACTACATTGGTAAAAGTTGGGTCAGTTGCAACCCCTACCTATGAATTATCTCACAGTATGTTTCTTTTTTTTTTTTTTTTTAATTTTTTTTTCAACGTTTTTTATTTATTTTTGGGACAGAGAGAGACAGAGCATGAACGGGGAGGGGCAGAGAGAGAGGGAGACACAGAATCAGAAACAGGCTCCAGGCTCCGAGCCATCAGCCCAGAGCCTGACGCGGGGCTCGAACTCACAGACCGCGAGATCGTGACCTGGCTGAAGTCAGACGCTTAACCGACTGCGCCACCCAGGCGCCCCTCACAGTATGTTTCTAAGAAGAAATGTCAAGCCCCAATTTCAGCTCAATATGACCATAAAAGTATATGCAGGATGTAGTGGTATATGTGAGAAAGAGTGTTTCCTGGTTAAATGGAGTAGGATTTTGCAGGCCTGGCAGAGCTATTAGAGAGTAATACAAAAGTAAGGTTCAGGAGCACCTGGGTGGCTCAGTTGGTAAGCATCTGACTTTGGCTCAGGTCATGATCTCACATTTTGTGGGTTTGAGCCCCAAGTTGGGCTCTGTGCTGAAAGCTTAGAGCCTGCTTTGGATTCTGTGTCTCCCTCTCTCTCTGCCCGTCCCCTGCTCTTGATCTGTCTCTCTCTGTCTGTCAAAAATAAATAAACATTAAAAAAAATTAAGAAAAAGGTAAGATTCCTATGCAGAATAGGGTATTTTTTTCCTAATACTTGTGAAGATTGTTGTGAATGGATCTTGCAAAATTTCTTACCTGTTCTATGTATATGCTGCTCATGCTACACTATTGTGAATTGTTAGTCAATTTTTTCATGTGCATACCTTCTCCTTATTGAGCATATAAAGTTTCTTCTGGTAATCGCTATGTCTTCCTTGTATCCCCTTCCAGACAGTCTTTGTATAGCTTATCACATTCATTCATTTGTTTGCCAGACATTTACTTTGGGCTTACTATATGTGTCAGGTACTACTCTAAGTGCTAGGGATAAAGCAGTAAACAAAATAAAGCCCCAACCCTCACAAAGATTACATTTCTGTGAGATAAGACAGACACTAAAGAAACAAACCAATATATAATGCGTTTGACAGTAATAAATGCTAAGGACAAAAATAGGTTTGGTAAGGGGCGTAGAATATGCCCAGAAAATAATGTTTTATAGAGTAGTCAGGGAAATTTTCAGTAAGAAGGGCTAAGCTAAGACAGGGCTGTGCAGATATCTGAGGAAAGTGCTTCCAAACAAAAAGAGTAATATAAAGAATCTTAGACTGATAGTATTTGGTTTATGTTAGGAAGAGGAAGATCTGTGTTACCAGAGATGATGAGCGAGGGGGAGAGTGGAAGGATGTCAGGTGAGAGAGGGTTGAAGGGTGTGTGTAGATGATGAAAGTCATGGGAGGGAAATTTAATTTTACCTTGGATGAGATGGCAAATGATTAGAGAGTTTGAGTGGAAGGGAGAGAAATGATCTTGTTTACCTTTTCAAAGGGTAACAATGGCCCCTAAGTAGAGAAAGGACTGGGGAGGAAAGGGGAGTACTGAGGCAAAAGTGAAGCAGGGCAATAAGTTAGGAAGCTATTTGCAATACAGTTGACCTTGGACAATAATGGGGTTGACCCCTGCACAGTTGAAAATCTGCATATAACTTTTGACTCCCTCAGAACTTAACTACTAATAGCCTAATGTTGACTAGAAACCTTACCAAAAACATAAATAATTAGCACATACTTTTAACACATATTTCGTATGTATGTTCAATGTATTATATACTATATTCTTACAATAAAGGAGGCTAGAAAAAGAAAAGGTTATTAAGAAAAATGTAAGAGAAATATATTTACAGTACAGAAAGTACTGAATTTATTGATTCTGTGAGTTTATATCATCTGTTTACAAGATAAATTTTGTGTCAGTGCCTATATCAATATTGTTCAATGTATTTATTGAAAGAAATCCACATGTAAGTAGACCCACACAGTTGAAACTCAAGTTGTTCAAGAGTCAACTGTACTTTAGGCAAGAGTTAATAATAGTTTGCATTACATTATAAGCAGTGGAGTGTATGAGAGGTGGTTGGATGATGGATATGATTTGAAAGAAGAATAAAAAGGGCAAAACTAATTGGTAATAGATTGAACATGAGAATATTGGGGTGATGGATTAGATGTGAAGTTTGAGAAAAAGTAATCAAGGATAATATGAGATTTTAGCCCAAGAAACAAAGGATGGAGATGCCATCTATCATACTGTTGTGACATGTGGAGTTGCTTTGTGGAAGATTATAAGACAAGGGTGTTTCCAGTAGAAATCCAGAATTTGTCCTTTGTATACCAGGATTTCTTTGTCTAGCTACAAGTGGAGATACAAAGTGGGCAGTTAGATATGTGGGTCTAACATTTGTGGAAGAGATCTCGATTAGGTATAATGCTTAGTGTTCATGCAAAAATAATGCTTATTGTTGTCGATTGATTCACTCTTTCAAAATGAAATCATGTTAAGTAATACTTTTACAAAATTGGAAAAATCAAACAAATTTTTGCTTTCCAGATATATATTTGAAAATGTTACCTGCTCTGCTTCAAACAATTACATATTTGACTTAACCATTCTTGAGAACAAGGGGGGTTTGGAATCTTTTTTCAATTAGGCGAAGAGTTTAGACTGTATTTTAATAGAAATGAAATCTCAAAACTTACTGATAAATAGCTTTATTATACTAATTGCTTTTTCTTTATTTCCATAGTCTGTCACTGTGCCAGAGGGAAATTATATTGGTCTTAAAGGATTTGTTCTTCAAATGGCCACGTAGGTCACAACACGAAAACTTACTTAGTTGGTGGCAAATTTATTATTTAATGATTTGTCCCCAGTGTCTTTCTGGTGGCTATATTTAAAATCATTGGTCTATAATTGCTACCCTTTATGCATATGCATGCACATATAATATATTTCATTTATAATCTTTAGACACATTTTTCATTCAAATATTCAAAAAGCACTGTTATTTAAAGACTCTATGATAGGATAGAGCCATTTTTCAAGTATGCTTAAGCCCATTTGTCCAATGAGAGTTTGAAAAATAATGTAAGGGGTTTGCAGTTGACATTTGGGAAACTAGCTCCTCAGAAGGAATAATTGGATGCTAGGGCATTTTTAAGGCTTTATGCATTTTGAATGACCTTATACTTAAAACACTCTTGATGCAGTTGAAATGCCCTTATGTTTCTTTTCCATTCTCTCTCTACTTTGAGACTTTGTTGATTGTCTCCAATAGTATTCTTTTTTATATTTAGAGGACTCAGACACAGGTATGGGTGTGAAGACAAAAACTGTGGTCCAAAATAGCATGGTTTGATATCAAGATTGCAAAATAATGTGGGATAAGTATTTATTGAGTTAAAATGAGTAGGAAAATGAAGAAAAAATAATAAAGGATGTGATAGGTCATTTCCATATATATTTCAAAAGTACTTTAAAAATGCATTTGACTAGGTCCTTTCATGTTGTTTTAATATATTTATTACTATTTGTTTTAATAAATTGTCCTGAAAACTATTTATACACGTAGCACACCCAAAACACTAATGCAATGTGATCCTAATACATATATCAATATATCGATACCTTTTATAGTGTATGTGTATGTTTTTTGTTTTTGTTTTTTTTCTTTCTGTCTTATCCATAGAAAATGATACCATCTACTGGACAGACATGGGCTTCAATAAAATTAGCCGAGCTAAAAGAGATCAGACTTGGAAAGAAGATATCATTACCAATGGCTTGGGAAGAGTGGAGGGGATAGCTATTGACTGGATTGCTGGTATAATCCATGGCTTTTTCTGTTTTCATTTCACACCTATTTTGTTAGGGTCTCAATCTCCTTCATAAAAATTCTGTTTCCAACTCATAACAATTTTTTTTTTTGTACTTCTAGCCACAGGGATAAATAGTCTCTTTTGCTCTTGGCTTCATTCTTTCTAATGCTTTTGAGCCTTTGGACAAGTGTTTTTATGCAGAAGTAGATTGTGTAGTAGTAACTTTGCCCAAATCTCCTGAGAACTGTGAGGCAGATAAACAAAAGTGTCAGAAGTTCTCTTTTGCCTGCAGTCAGTAGAAAGTTAAAATAGATCCCTTCTTTAGGTGAGAAGTTTCAACTTATTTGTAACACATAAATGTTTCATTATATGTTTTAAACTACAGATGTGTGAGATTAGAAAGTATTTGCATATTCGTTCATTTACAGCTTTCTGCTTAGGAAATGCACACATAAAAATAAATATAGGAAGTAAATGATTTCTTGATAGTTATGTGAATGCTCAGAAAGTTAATTTTAGCCATAACTAATAAATCATTTTCTTTTTCACAACTATATTATAAACACATCTGTATTTCTCCTAGGTAACATATATTGGACAGACCATGGTTTCAACTTAATTGAAGTTGCAAGACTCAATGGTTCGTTCCGTTATGTAATTATTTCCCAAGGCCTGGATCAACCAAGATCTATAGCTGTGCACCCAGAGAAAGGGTAATTTTAAGCTTTATGTGTATCTTGAGTTTTAAGTGAGTTTTTGTAAGTTTCATTTAAAAAATCCATATGTCCATATTAATATTTATTTTTAGTTATAATGTTGGAAACAAAACTCAGTATCTTACCTAACCACAAGAAAAAGTTTATTTTCACTCTGTGGTGTATATTTTAGTACATATTTGATGGGGGTCATATTTATTATTCATTTCTTTAATGTATGTGTAAATCCAAGTAAGTATACTAATATATTTCTAGATTCTCAATTTAAAGTTCTGCCCTATGACTGTTTACAAAACAGGTACTCAATTATTTGCTGAATGAATGATAGCCAACTTCATTCCTCAATATTCTAAAGCTTCGGTTTCCATTTACAAGTCTGTGATTACCATGCAACATGTTCATTCCAAACATTGTATTTTTTTTTTCCCCTGGAGTTCCAGATAAATATGTCTACCTGCCTTTTTGACATCTCTGTTTTTCCATTTGGTTGTTTCATAGGCACTCAAATTGTGCATATCTAAAATGGAAGTGAATTCAATCTGCCATCAAATTCTGTTAATATTTTTTTTCTAAACATTATCAATCTACCACTTTCCATCTTTGCTACTTCCACTCTAATTAAATCTGTGCTTGTCTTACACATATACCACTGCAGTGACTTCACAATTGATCTCCTAACATTAAAGGCAGAGTGACATTTTTTTTCTTTTTGCTTTTTTTTTCTTTTAATATAAAGCTTGCATAAATCCTTTCAAGGGATTCCCATTGACTTTTGTGAAAAGTCCATAATTTCTGTTGTGATCCTTCTTCATCAGGTCTTATGTAAATATTCAGTCGCAAACTCCTGCTACTGCCTCTTTGGTATCACAGTCAATCTCTGGACTTCATAGTTTTTTTTTTGTTTTTTTTTTTTTTTTTTTATTTATTTTTGGGACAGAGAGAGACAGAGCATGAACGGGGGAGGGGCAGAGAGAGGGAGACACAGAATCGGAAACAGGCTCCAGGCTCCGAGTCATCAGCCCAGAGCCCGACGCGGGGCTCGAACTCACGGACCGCGAGATCGTGACCTGGCTGAAGTCGGACGCTTAACCGACTGCGCCACCCAGGCGCCCCTGGACTTCATAGTTTTAAAAATATGTTCACATATTTCCTATTCTCTTCTACTCCTAGTCTTTGAATAATCTCTTTACTTTATTGGCAATGTTTTCTTTCCTACTTTGCTAAATTTTATTTGTTTTTCCCTGGCTTTGTAAATAGATCAGATCATTCTGTTCTGTGACACCAAAGTACCTAGTACTTTCATTTTTTGTAAATTCTGCGCATTAATATTTGCTTATTTGCTTATATTTATTTGCTTAGTAGCTCTATTTTTTCACTGGACTGGGTAATGTCTCTATTCTTTACTGTGCTATGAGGAGAATAGTCATGTGTGTTTGCTTTATTTCTCTATCCCCAGGGCTTAGTATACTGGCTGGTAAAGAATAAGTTGCTGACTGATAACTGCTTTTCTCTTAAGCAATAATATAGAAGTAGTCCTATTATAAAACTATATAACTTCACACCACAGTGTTCCTTTCACTGCTAGTATGATTTGACTTAGGGGTTTTTTGTTTCTTTGTTTTTAAAGAGTGGATATTTTTAAGTTAATACAACTCCTCTTACTTTTGGAAGGGTGAAAAAGTGGACTATGGTGTATTAGATACACAGCGTTATCTAAACACTGATTTAGAATGGAGTCTATATATGTAAAATATCAGTTCAACTCTCATGAAAGTCTAAAAGCTTTTATTTGTTATAGGTTATATGTAGTTTTTCCAATATCATCATTTGCTTTATTTTCTTGACAGATGCTATAAAAATAAGTCATGGCATTAGTATGATAAAAAAAAACAAAGAAGGTTAATATAAGAGAGGGAAATAACACCAACAGTTTGTCACACTTCAAGCAAAGATTATATATATATAAATTGAAAAAGCTGCATTGGTCAAGAATTGCTCTTGAATGCAAAACGTTAGAGTGAAAGTCTATAGGGATTTCTCTTTCTACCTTTTTCAGTTGCCATCTTCACTAGGTTATATTTTGTCTTATACTTGATGTTATCGTCCCGCATTATAACATGCTTGATAAATCTTCAGGGAGTATGTTTAGACTTAAGGAGGAGGGAGAAAAGATAAAACACCTTTTCCTTGCTAGATCTTCTGGTTTTATTTGGGAAAAGTTTTCATGTCAGTTCCTTTGTTTTCCCTTAACCAGAAATGGGTTACATGCCCATCCTTAGACCAGTCAATACCCAAAGGGAAGAGATTATTTTGACATATTTAGACAAGTTATATTTCATAAACTGAGCTGGCATAAGTTCCCAGACCAAACAGGATATACTGCGTATCTAAACAAACTCAGTTTCTAATACTAGGGCAGATCTCAAGGAGAGGTGGATTTCCAGAGACAATATGGGGAAGTAGGAAACCAGTTCTCTTGATTGTTCTATTTGGTAGTCATTCCAACACGCTCTCCTTTGTTAGTTCTTTTGCTCTTTGACACCTTAATGCTGGAGTTCCCCACATCTCAGTCTTTGGCGTTTTTCTCTTCTGTGGTGGTCTCATCCCCCCTAAATGTTAAAGATTTTAAAATGTTTATAGCCATACCTCACTCTAAACTCTAGATTTTTATGTTTTTATATATTGCTTATTCAACATTTTCAATTAGAGGGCTGTGGCCGATTTTATTTTCCAAGATGATTACAATAATATCTGGCATTCCACATGCTCCTCTTAAAATGTGACATTGACTCTTGCAAACAGAAAAGGGGAACATCTTTTCCATATGCTGGAATTTGGGTGGGCCTATGACTATTATGGAAGTGATACGTTGTAAAATCTGAGGCTACATCATAAAAGAAGATAAAACTTCCACATAATTCTCTTGGGAAGCTCTTAGAGGCCAGCCACTCTGCTGTGAGCAAGCCAAGCAACCCCTTGGAGAGGCCAGTGTAGTTCCCACCAATAACTCTAGCTAAGGTCCGAGCTGACAGCCAGCACCAACTGCTGGACATGTTGAGTGAGTGAACCTAAATGATCCCAGTCCCTAGCTCTTAGGTCACCTCAGCCTTGGTGTCACCACCCGTCAGTGTGAATAAGGGGTGAGTTATTCCTGCTGAGCTCTGATCAAGTTGCAAATGCAGAAGTAATTAAATTGTTATTGTTTTAAGCTTTTAAATTTATAAGGGTTTACTAACTAAAAGATGATCGACCAGAAATCTTATCCTTAACAGGCTCAAAACTAAACTGACTCTTTCTCTACAATTGTGAGTTCTACATTAGTTAATGCCAATTCTATTATTTTAGTTGCTTAGGTCAAAACACTTGGTATGATCTTTGGTGTCTCTCTCATATGCCCTGTATCCAATATACCAGGAATTCTATTGCCTTTGGCTTCTAAATGCATTCATATTTTATATACTTCTCATAATTTCCATTGTCACACTATAACCTGAGCCATTGTCACCTTCGCCAACATTTCTCGATCGTGGTTTACCATCTTATTCCCTTGTACTCCTACAGTCTGTTCTTCATGTAGTGGCTGAATTCTCCTTCTGGAATGTAAATAGATGTCACATCTAT
Organism: Neofelis nebulosa; assembly: GCF_028018385.1. Classification (NCBI taxonomy): domain Eukaryota; kingdom Metazoa; phylum Chordata; class Mammalia; order Carnivora; family Felidae; genus Neofelis; species Neofelis nebulosa. The sequence continues at coordinate 90,154,372 of NC_080783.1, forward strand.
TAAAAGCTGACAACAAACCTAGAGTGTTATTATTTCCTCCACTGAACAGATAAGGAAACTGAGTCACCTATTTTAAATACTATTCTGTTATCAAGCTGATATGTGGGAGTTAGGTTTTTCTAATCTCCAGAAATTATGCTACATTGTATGGATATGCATTTGTGTGTGCTACATGTTACACATATACATTTATAGTGGTAGGCATTACAGAAATTAATAACCAAAAATATCAAACATATAAAAAAGCAGTTCTAACAGTTTCAGGATAAAATTGTATTGAAAATTTAAAGGTTAGAACTATAAGTGAAAGAGTAAACAATAATGAGAAAATGCTGGAAAAATATTAGGAAAGGAGGCTTACAAAATAATTTTGAGCTGGATCTGACTTCTGCTGTTGAGTCTGTTGCCTACCACCACGTGCCCATGGACAAAGGCCATTGCATATTAAGAGTAGGAAGGGAGGGTGTGATCTTGTTTAATTCCAAGAATAAGACAACGTGACTCAATTGATCGTGTCCACAGCACCCTCATAAACTTGAAAATAAAAATGTACTCTATTAAAGTATTTTAAAAATATATTTTTAAGTTCTAATTTATAATCAAACAATGAATCATTATAGCCTCTATGGAGAAAACTTGATCATTTGCTATATTGCGAATAATTATTCTAATGGCAAGAAAAAAATATAATTTGAGTGTTATGAAATCCCATAGATACATAGGAAATGAGTTGGTTTCTAATAAAGAATTTCTTCCCTTTGTATTTGTAATAAGCCCAACACTTCATTTGTATGATAGCGAGTTCCTTGTGCCTGGCCTATTATATATTCATGCAGTTCAGTTTAGCAGCCCTCTTGCTGCTGCTACTTGCCAATCTGCTACTTGAAACCTAGTATATGCCCTCAAGTTGTTATTCTAGGTCTTCTTTTCCTTAAGTATATTTTTATATCTCCATAGCCATCTTAGCATATAAATATACCTACTTCTCTCTAGGGTGATTGAGATCATCACACAAAGGAACCCACATATACTCTACTTTCTGTCAGTTTATTAAACACACACACACACACACACACACACACACACACACACACACACATTTACTGAGTGCAGCACACGCTGTGTGCAAGGTCATGTCAGTGCATCTCCATCACATCTTCAGCCTTCAATTCAGTACATTGTGACAAAATAGGGTTGCTTACTATGTGAAAGACGCTGGTGGGTGCCGTGAAGTATGATAGTATAATTAAGAGGCTGCTTCTGTTCACAACTGAGTTTTCTGTTTAAACTTACATTCTAAACAAATACATAATTTCGGTTACAATAATAGTCTCATATTGTAAAGTGAGAGTCATTTTCAGGCATGAAAAGACTGGATCAATGTGACTCAAGCCTAAATACTGTATATAAATCTCATGTTGACATAACTTCCATGAGACCATTTTAAAGTTACACTGAATTTTAAGAAAAAAGAGATCACGTATAATGAGAGTAAGTAATCCAAGTGAGGGTAGTAGATGACTTGAAGGAGAGAGGCTTCTTTTTTTTTTAATTTTTTTTTTAATGTTTATTTACTTTTGAGAGAGACAGAGAAAGAATGCAAGTGGGTTAGGGGCAGAGAGAGAGGGAGACACAGAGTCAGAAGCAGGCTCCAGGCTCTGAGCTGTCAGCACAGAGCCCGATGCGGGGCTCGAACCCACAAGCTGTGAGATCGTGACCTGAGCCAAAGTCGGTCACTCTACCGACTGAGCCACCCAGGCATCCCAAGGAGAGAGGTTTCTGAGATGGGCTGAGATTATATTATATGAAGAAATAGAATAATCAAAGAATTGGTAGTGGCAAAGCAAAGGCCTTTGGCAAGAGTATAGCTACATAGGGAAGAGCCATGATGCAGCTGGGATAAATTGGGGCCGTAAAATCGGCAACAGAATTCCCCACATATTAAGGGAATTACCATGAAGACATTTTTTTCCAGTTTACCAAGTGGAATCTAAAATAGTCCTAGACCCTCTGTCCTAAGCCTTCTCCCTGATCCCAAACAAGTCACATAAGCAATGATCAGAAGTGGGATGAGTTTATTGAAGTTGTAGCATTCTTTGAACTGGGGAATTCTTAGAAATAGTTACCATCTGAGACAGATTGTTATGGGGGAGAGGTTTTTTTCTGCACCCTCAAGCCAAGTAATTGAGAAAGCTGGAGGCAAATATGTAAAGGGGAGACTAAAAGAAAGAGAAAAGAGAAGCAAATGGAAAGAAAAGAAAAAAATAAGTCACTTTCTCACTGCAAGTCTTCAGCCCAGCAGGAGTCCAATCAAAGTTGGTGAGAGGGAAGAAAACTTTAAAATACATATGAAATAAAAGATTGGATTCAGAAAGATCCCATCTTTTGTACCAGAAAAAAAATCTTAACAATATTATTTTGTTCTTTTAACTAAAATAGTCTTGGAAGTCCTGGATTCTTCCTGAGATAGCATATTCTGGAGAAGAGATTTTCAGTAGAGCATAAATGGAATCAGGAGTTGCATAAATATAAAGTTACTTTGTTTTATTTCAACAGTTTAGACTCCGCAATAAACCATGGTGATGGATGAAATTACCCAAGAAAGAGTACAGAAAAAAACAGAAGTCTAAAGACAAAAAAAATAAAAAGAGAGAGAGAGAGAGAGAGAGAGAGAGAATGTTTATTGTTAGGGGATGAAGTGATTAAAAGAGTGGAAAAGAAAGCCAGCAATAAGGCAAAAGAGGGAAAAATAACCATTTCAAGTCCTCAGAAAATTACTGTATCATGAAAGTCAAGGGAAGACCACTCCAGCAAGAACAGTGTGCCAGCGGTAAAGAATTTAGGAGGGATTAAAGCAGAGAACAGAATGTGCAATCGATGATGGAGATGATATTATTAATTTTTATCAATTTCCAGAAATTGCTAAAGACAGAAGCCAAATATAAAGAACGAGTAAGTGACAGATAATTAGAAAGTAGAGCTAGCATATTTAGTCTCCAGTGACAGAAACTTGGGCAATGAAGGGAAAGTAGGAAAAACAAAAATGTTGAGAAGACAGTAGAGTATAGAGGAAGTTTTCTTTAGTATAGGAGTGAGGGGGTACTCTACAAGTTCATAGGCAGAGGGGAAGAAACTGACAGGAAGGCAAGTTCCAGAGAGTGTAGTTGTAACTTAGACAAGGAAGAAGCAATAGGGTGGAACAAGAAGAATAGGGGACCAGAAAGCAGATGGACAAATTTACATCTTACATCAGGTATTCAAGAAACAGATCCTGAAATGAGAATTCAGTTCAGGAAGTAAGAGAGAAGCAGAGTAGGAAAGGGGAAGAGACAAACAAAGATTCAACTGTGAGCAAAAGTCTGGGTCTCAGCCTGATAACTTGTGGATCTCTGGAGTATAAGATTTACTTCAAAGCAAGGGAATTTTGCTTTCAAACTCCCACCCAAGCATTGGAAAGGGGCAACCCTTGGGAGACATACACTCCCAAGATTTCTGACTCTCAGCACTCCTTGTGAAAGAAGAGTTGTGGCTTAAGAGGACAGGTCCTCTTAAGAAAAGTGCCTGTAAGAACTGTAAGAGGCAAAGGACACAGAAACCGGGCACTGGAGTGCATAGAACTAGGAAACAAGATCTGAGAGTGTCTAGGCAGAGTACCAAGTGTATACTACAGTTGGGAACCACAGGTTAGATGTTTCCTACCTTTGAGATCTTTTGAAATATCTTAATCTCAAATACCTATGTCCTTTTTGGTTATTGAAAGGATGAGATGAGGTAAATTTAAGCGGGAACATTGAATTAGGAGAATTTCTCTCCCCCTTCTAGTTTTGGAGATGGAATGAAAAGATAGGATATGGCAGTAGAATATATTTTAGCAATTAAATTAAATTGAAGCAAGTCATAAATGATAGTGTGAGTAAGGTTAGCAGCTTTAAATGAATAGGTAAGTTTTGCTGAAACTTGTGCTGAATAGAATATGAACAAAAGGATTTAAAGCAACATGAGTTTAGCTGGGATGGATTCCTAGAATCTAATCAGCATGTTTCTATGACCTTGAATAATAACATTCAGCAGTTTAGAAGTAGCGAGGGGAAAAAGAAGGAAAAAAAATGAGTCAAAAAGGGAGCGTGAGATGACAGACTCAAAGTTGAATTGTAATGGAATAACCTTTGGTTGCCAGTCAGGAGCTGAGGTCTAGAAGTTAGTGATGCAATCAAGGAAACCAAAAGCAGCAGATTAAGGTCAGAGTAAGGAGTTAGGACATTAATGACCAAGACAACTCACCAAATTAAAAGATGATTTTAGAATTGGTAAAATTGGAAATCGAGCTGTCTCATGTGTTACTTAAAATTAGTGCATGGCCTTGCTTATGTAAGGCAGAAGCAAAGGAGAGGTGGAAGTCCTTGGAACAGATGAGGTGAACCATGAACTGAGATGTTCACAAGGTCATCAACATGAGTCGTAAAGTCCCTAAGAATGTCAGCAGTGGAGGGAGAAGATGGCAGAGTTTTCAGTAAGTAGTAAAACAATTAAATAAATTTGGTAGTTAATTGTGATAGTGATTATGTGGTGGTACAAGAAAATAGGATGTGTGAATTCATGCTGTAAATGTTTTGAAATAAGTGAGTATAACCTCAGAGAAAGTTGTCTTTCTTACTGAAATCTTCTTCACTTTAATGGCATTTATTTCCTCTGGTATCTCATGCAGTAACTCTTCTAGTCTATCATCTTTAACTAGTCCTTTTATTCTATCATCTTTAACTAGTCCTTTCAATGAAACCTTTCCCATTTCTTCCAAATAGCATCAGATCTCTGCTATTTGACTCCCCCACTGCCCCGCAAAAAAAAAGAAAAAACAAAAACAAAAAACATGTCAACTTATTTTTCTCTGCATGTTTACTTCTTAACTTAGAATAAAGAAGTTCTCTTCTTTCCAGAATTGTTAAAATTTATCCATAGCCAAATTCAGATTTTTTCCAGATTTCACACCATTTGCCTTCTCTTTGATGTATTTCTCCATTGATTATCCACTCAAGACTTTATTTTCTCTGTTACTTTCTCTAAATCTGAGTTTTCTTGCTGTATCTAACCTATTCCATATACGTCCTTTGCATATCTCTCTCCTTATATGTCTTTGTATGCCATTCTCTCTCTTGCTATATTTACCCTTTACCATGTATTGTCATGTTTTGTTTTTACTTTAATTACTGCATTACATCCAAAATCTCATCTTCATCCCTTCACTTATGTTTCCATTTTCCTTTAGAAAATCTTTATTTGATGGGGCGCCTGGGTGGCTCAGTCGGTTAAGCGTCCGACTTCGGCTCAGGTCACGATCTCGCGGTCCGTGAGTTCGAGCCCCGCGTCGGGCTCTGGGCTGATGGCTCAGAGCCTGGAGCCTGTTTCCGATTCTGTGTCTCCCTCTCTCTCGCTGCCCCTCCCCCATTCATGCTCTGTCTCTCTCTGTCTCAAAAATAAATAAACGTTAAAAAAAAATTAAAAAAAAAAAGAAAATCTTTATTTGAATGTCCACTGTTAGAGAAATTTACATATCCTCCTACCTCTGGTCTAGTGCCTTCGTTTTCTAACTATGGCATGTCTTTTTGCTCTGACAAGATTTGAAATTTACTTTAGACTTTCTGTAGTTTTTCATCACCTATTTCTTTCTTTTTTTTTTTAACTTTTTTAGTGTTTGTTTATTTTTGAGAGACAGAGAGACAGAGCACAAGTGGGGGAGGGGCAGAGAGAGAGAGAGAGAGAGGGGAGACACAGAATCCAAAACAGGCTCCAGGCTCCAAGCTGTCAGTACAAAGCCTGATGCAGGGCTCAAACCCATGAACCCTGAGATCATGACCTGAGCCGAAATTGGACCCTCAACTGACTGAGCCACCCAGGGTCCCCTTTCATCACCTATTTCTATCTGTCACTAACTTCTGTCATATCTTCTCTCCAGATGTCTCTTAGATTTTCCATATCTTTCTCTTGCAACTTTGAGCTCAGCACTGATTCAGCTGGAGGAGCTCATTAAATATTTTTGGATTTCCTAATTTTGAGCCCCCAGAACAAGATTTACATTTTATTTCACAAAACAAGAAATCTTTGACATATGTGGCATTCATTTAAATATTATTTACCTCCATACCTTCACTTCTACTTAAAAACATTTCTTAACTGTTAATTAAGTCACATGGATAGATATTTGTCAGGATTTATAATTAAGAATTGATACAACTTTTAAATCAACATTTTCGGGAAATGTTTATTATACTTGGAAATATTAGTTTCTCCCTATACATTATCCACGTTTTACTGACTTGAGTTCAGAAAAGAAAAAAGGCTTAAAAGTGACAGTCCATGTAAAAGTTATCCAAACTTTGGTTTCTAGGTAATATTACATAGACATTTAAGTGTCAAAATTTTATCATATGAATAAAGTACAGCATTTTTATATTCTGTTTGTAGTTAAAGCATGGTAGGTGGTATTACCAGGGGAAAAGGTAAACCATAATGGAGTAAATTAGCTGAATCCAAGATATAACTGTGCCTTGAAAAGTGGGCATGAAGCCTGTTTTGAACAATGGAGACTTGAAGTTTTTTTTTAAATGTAGCCAAATACAAAGTAGAAAGCATGTATGAATTTACTTCAGCTTGAAAAATTAGTTTCTACCTTCTATTGATTTTTTGGTAAGGCATCACTTCCATTTAAAAAATTGAAATATAATATATATTTTTTGTGTGAAAAACACTTTCTACAGTAGAAGCCACAGTATGTCACCATATGATACCAAAAAAGTTGATTAACTTCTTGTAGTATATTATATCTAAGTGAAACACAAATACTCTAATTTTGTTTTCTTTAGACACCATAGTTTAACAATAGTTTAACATCTGTTGAGATAGCAAGTGTATTGCATACTTTAACACCATATCTCAGAGTATGCTTTTATCTTTTTTTTTTTTTTTAATTTTTTTTCAACATTTTTTATTTATTTTTGGGACAGAGAGAGACAGAGCATGAACGGGGGAGGGGCAGAGAGAGAGGGAGACACAGAATCGGAAACAGGCTCCAGGCTCCGAGCCATCAGCCCAGAGCCTGACGCGGGGCTTGAACTCACGGACCGCGAGATCGTGACCTGGCTGAAGTCGGACGCTTAACCGACTGCGCCACCCAGGCGCCCCAGAGTATGCTTTTATCTTAAGGCAAGATGACACATATAAAAATGAAGTAGAATTAAGTTTCATTTGCAGTTGAAATACTGGTGCAACCAGGGTGTTAGTATATAAGATTAAGATACAATGATGGTCAAATAACTTGGAAACAGTTATACCCCAAATTATAGTCAGCTTTCTCTACAGGTATATAAGAGAGGCATATAGACAAATTACAATGACAAATGAAAGAAAAGTGTCACAGTATTTTTTTACTAGGAATTTTCTCAAATATTCTGCAAACACCCTTGTTTCAAACTGAGGTTTTGCTCACCTAATCTTTTACCATATGCTTTATCTTTATTCCTTAACATCTAAACATGAATCTTGGATCTTCTTCCCCTTGCTAAAAGGAGGGAAGAAGGACTGGAAGTGATCAAGGTGCCCTGGGCTATCCTTGTAGCTCTTGGGTTGGTGGAGGAGAAAGAGTGTACAGAAAGGTCATGCCTCCTCCTGGTACACGAGGGGACTTTTGGTCTGGACCACCAAAGCCATGTTGAATGGAAACCAGAAATAGCCACACACAAATGCATGACTTTACCTTGATTTTTAAAGGGATCTGACCAATAAAACTGTGGTAAAGGGTAAAAAAGAAGTTTGCAAGATTCATTTCTCTATCCACCTGTAGAAATTGTCTCTGCTTCTTTCAATGTGTAATACCCAGGGTGGCTTGGATATGACTGATAAGACAGATCGGAGGTCATGAAACAAATCAGATATTTCTGTGTAATGTTTTAAGAATCAGCACATGAGTACTAGTAGTCTAGGCTCTAGGAGTCAAGGTATTAAATATTTCATAGGAAAATACATAAAGGGTAAACATCAAATATTATATATTAGGGATACTATAAATGAATAAAATATAGACCATTTACTCAGGAAAAACACTATGAACATGTAAATAGCAAACCAATATCATATATGTACATAGACATGTATGTGTATATGTATATATTTGTTATAATGAGAGGGTGTGCAATGATGCAGGGTATAAATAAAATAAGGGACTAAATATAGTGCAGGCTATAAACAGAATATGCTGTATCATTACAGATGCCAAATACATTTTTGTTTGTGAAGAATTTTTCCTCCTATTTCTCCAGTATTGGCTGGACTTACACATAACAATTGTGTCACTCAATATTGCAGAGTAGTGAATCAAGAAGGAATCTGATATAGAACTTAAGGATAACAGAAACCAGAACAAGCCCTGTAGAATAAATGGTAAATATTGTTTTAGACTTAAACAGAGAAAGAGAATGACCCAGATGGCCCATATCTTTATTTTGGCTCAAAAGAAAATTTAATTTCTGAAGTTATTTATAGAAATGACAACTTCTCTCACCATCGCACTTCAGTATTTTCAGTGTTGAAGCCTATACTTTTACGACTTAGAGACTTACACCTAGCAAGTTTTAAGTATTTCTTTTGGCATTTTTCTTAAGGCAAATCTTTACCCATTTGCCTCTGCCATTAAACAGTGAGTTTCATGAGGGTCACTGAGTCCAGTTCATTTTATATCAACAACTGCTAGCATTACATAACAACATTAATATTGGTTGAATGAGTACGTGACTGCACTGAAAGAATACATTTGAGAATCATCCACCAGACCACAGACAAAAATAAATAAATAAATAAAATAAAAAGAAGAAAAGCAGTGTTCAAGGTTATACTGTCTCTAGACTCTTCCTTTTAACAGAGTGTTCCTCTATCTGTGCTTGAGTTCTTTTTATGTTATAGGAACCTCTAAGCAAAAGTAACACATTCAGGACTTGAAAAGTGATTTGGGATTGCCATGTAATGCTTTCTCAAAACAAAATTGCACATAAATGAAGGAAAAGGAAATGCAAAGAAGCACTCACAGGAATAGAGAAGGTCCTTCATTACAGTGTATATCTCTCAGAGGGGATGCAGGATGCCATTTCATGTATTCGTGAAATGCATTCAAATTTTTATAGTATGTTATTTACATGTGCCTTAAAGATTGAGACATTGACGTGTTGGCCTATGAAGTACTCGATTAGTATGAGTTTTAAGTAATTCTAATGAAACTGCTAAGACATTGAAAATTACAAGCAGTTTGTCAAAAGCTCATGCTCACACAAAGGCTAGCTGCTGTTGTTAATTTGTAGGTTTGTTTGTTTTTTTGTATTTTTTGCTGATATAGTATCTCGCTATTGCCCATTGGTGTGGCAGAGGAATCTTTTCAACCAAGGCAACTGCCTATAAAAGAATTATATGATCTTTATTTTTGTGCCGGCATGGACATTTTTGGTTATCTCATCTTTGTTTAACATATGTGATAAAGTATATAAATCATGCTGTCCTAGAAGGACATAAGAATGGAAAAAAATGGTGAGTTCATTGTAAAAATTGCAGCCCAGATCTGTGTTCAGAGGAAATAGTTTAGCAGTCAAATTAAGAATCTTAAACCCAAAGAAAATGATTGATTCAAATTAGTTTCTTTTCACTATTGTTCATATATCTAAAAGAATCACCCTTAATACTATTCCTTTTATGATAATTTAGACTTATTCAGTATTCTTTTTCCACCTCACACTTTTTACCCTTCCCCAGCAAAGCCAAAGCTTTGTTTTCATGTTAGTTTTATTTCTCAAAAAATATTTATTCGAAATTGGCATTGATAATATTTTGTATATTTTTCAACTTTAATTGTGATAGAAAAAGATTTGCTTTCCTTGATAAGTACACCTGCATGTAAAGTAATTCTGACATCAGTACGCTGGTTATATGGTCAATTCAGTAAACTTTCGAAGACTGTAAGTGTATCCTAAGCCTTTGGGAATTCCAGTGCTCCTAAATGGAATCCTTTGCCTATTTTTCAAATGTCAATAATTAATTGGACATTACTACTGGAACATAGTATGCATTCATTGCACATTTTCCTGCCACGAACTGTGTCTCATAAGACAATAAGGATATTTGTGTTATGATGATTTCTGACAGTATTCTTATAATCCTTCAAACCACTTTTGAATGTCCCATTTGTAATTTTTTTTTAATTTTTTTTTAACGTTTATTTATTTTTGAGACAGAGAGAGACAGAGCATGAACGGGGGAGGGGCAGAGAGAGAGGGAGACAGAATCGGAAGCAGGCTCCGAGCCATCAGCCCAGAGCCCGACATGGGGCTCGAACTCACTGACAGCGAGATCGTGACCCGGGCTGAAGTCAGACGCTTAACCGACTGAGCCACCCAGGCGCCCCTGTAATTTTTTTTTTTTATTTTAAATCTGTAACTGTAAGCCTCTGTAAGTATGGAATTTACAGTTTAAGACAAATTATCATCCAGAGAAACTTCAATTATATAACATAACATTTGATTTTGACAATTCTGAAAATTTCTAGGTCTGGGATAAACTTGAGAAGTATCTTAAGTGCTAGATTAACCAAGCTAGGGATCTAAAGGCAGTTTCCTTCATTATATCATGCAACTCAACAAACATTTCACCACAGCAAATTTTGAACTCAAATGGGGACATCGGTCTGTAATGCTGACACTGAATCTTAATTTCCGTGGGGTCTCAAAACCAGTGATAAGGATTTTCATTTATTCCCTTCATGAAAAAATCACACTTAGATACAAAGATCTATGTTCGTTAAAGATATCTCAAGTACATCTATGTAAATTACTATCTTAAATTATTCATAAGTTTCTCCCTGCAGTTTCATAAGCTTAGTGTTCTTTCTCTACATTTAGTTATAATCCCTGAAGGTTCTCACGGTGCTAATTCTATTCAATTTGTTATTTTTAATTTCGGTTTAAGGAGCAAATAAATTACTCTTTTCCTGAAATTCATAAAATGTCGCTTAACTTTAGTAAGTATAGAATCTTTTAGTTTTATTAAGTTGATAAATTGTTTAGCCATAAAAGTGGTTCCTGTAGTCACATTTGGCTTCATATATAATGATAATTTACCTAATCACTACTGAAAATTTGAGTTAAATCTGTACTCACAATAGTTTTATTTTGAGTAATTCTGGTTCTTAATTTTATTGTTATTCATCCAGGCCTCCTGCATGTAAGTAATACAGATTTAAAACGCAAAGGAACTACTAGAGAAAAAAAGAACGAGAGACTTGTTTCTTGATACTAGGGCTTTTTTCATGGCTTGTTCTGTGTTTTTTAAGTATGAAAATCTTTATTCTAATTCCTTATACCTAAGGAAAAGTAGCATTTTATATGAGATTATTATATTATTGTATTATATTTATATTTTGTGAGACAACATAGAGAATACACCACAGGCCTGGGTTAGTAAAGCCTGAGTGAAGTTCCTGGCTTTGACCCTTTCTTACCAGCTGTGTGACTGGATCATTGACTTCCTGAGTCACAGTTTCCATAGCTGTGAGAAGCAGAGCTAAGTTTGTTAAATGAGTTGATTTGCTCTGTTCACTCAAAATATTTTTATTTATTTTTTAAAATAATATTTGTATTATTCATTTAGTACATCTGAAAGCAGATTACTATTAAATAAAAGGGATATTGTACATATTTCCTTTCATATTTAAACTCTGGAGTATGTTAGGGGTGCCTGGGTGGCTCGGTCTGGTGAGCTTCTCCACTTCGGCTCCCATGATCTCATGGTTCATGAGCTGGTGCCCAATGTCAGGCTCTGTGCTGACAGCTCAGAGCCTGGAGCCTACTTTGGAGTCTGTGTCTCCCTCTCTCTCTGCCCCTCCCCTGCTCACATTCTGTCTCTCTCTGTCTCTCAAAAATAAATAAACATTAAAAAATAAATTAAGGGGCGCCTGGATGGCGCAGTCGGTTAAGCGTCCGACTTCAGCCAGGTCACGATCTCGCGGTCCGTGAGTTCGAGCCCCGCGTCGGGCTCTGGGCTGATGGCTCGGAGCCTGGGGCCTGTTTCCAATTCTGTGTCTCCCTCTCTCTCTGCCCCTCCCCCGTTCATGCTCTGTCTCTCTCTGTCCCAAAAATAAATAAAAAACGTTGAAAAAAAAAATTAAAAAAAAAATAAATTAAAAAAATAAACTGGAGTATGTTAAAATAGATGACAACAATCAGACTGAATAAGCACCTGTCTGTCTTGGCTCCCAAAATGCCTCCTTCACAGTGATTGCCCCCTGCCATTTTGACACAGTGATTGATTAGTCATTTTAGGAGCATTATTAAAAATTTTTCCTTAAAAAGTTAAATGGAGCAACAAATTTGGCCTCCCAGTTATTTTATTTTTTAATACAATGAGAATCTCCATTAAAGTTTAAAAATCTGAACTTTAATGAAAACATAGATTTTTTTTATGGCTATTTCAACCTATAGCTAACCAATAAAATGCTAGTTGGATTTCTTGTACGAAGTTTTCCCTTTCTAATTTATAGACCATATAAATATGAATGAAAGCTTCTTCAGGATTAATATACTTGGAATTCTAGCCACACCTTCTTTTTCATCTGGTGGTGAAAGTCCAGCACATTTATTTTATACAGCATTTCCATGAAAAAAATCAACTTTTAAAATAAATCAAAACAATATGCGTAAAGGGAATACATATATTTTTATGTAGTTTAAGTATCTTTTTATGGATAAATAATATATTTGAGTGGATACAAAATATGAATGTACATCTTTGATTTTTCTATATGCAACCTCATTTTCTCATGTATGATCACTCATATATACGTATTCAAATATGCACAAAATACACATTCATTGTTGCTTGGATGAATCAATGATTGCCATATTTTTCTAAATTCTAATCACTGCTGTTTCCTGACAGCTAAATAAAAACTTCAGTGGACATAATTTCAAAAGAATGGATCCTGTTTATCTGAAAGCATGGATTTTGTATTGTAATATAAATATTATGTATGCTGAATGAATGAGCAAAAGAAAGCATGAATAATATGCCTTCTGTTTTTCTACATTTAGTTTTTTGACATGTTTAATTTCAGCATACTCTGGATTTTCTTTCTGTATTTCATTTTCTTCCATGTTCCATTTTGTGTTACGTGATTACTATAATAGGAATATCTGCTTTTGTATGAATCTATGTTTTATGATTGCTTCACAAGATAACTTACAAAATTCAAATTAGAATGGTTACATTTATCAGTCTAATTGGACAGAACTGAAATTATAGTGCATTCACATATATATTAATAAATATTTATCTCCCACTAATTTTTATTTTAAATCTTTTCTAATTTCCTAGTGCTGTTGGTATAATAGTAGATGAAAATGAGAAAATATCCCAGTCCTCATTGAGCTTATTGTCCAATGAGGGCAAAAAAACATTAATAAAAATAACACTGTAAAGAAATATAAGAACTATAACACTGTAAATTTCACTCTAATCCATGCAGAGTATAGGGTAAAATAATCAGAACACAGAAGAATTTTTGAGGGAAATGATGTTTGCAATGGGAACAAGAGCAAATTAGGCAAACAGGTTGGAGAAGAGCATTTTAGACAGGGAGTAGCCTATGCAAAGTATTTTGGAGGAATTTTGAATCCATCCTTGTGATTTCTATGAATCGTTAAATATTTTTTAAAATAAAAAAATTCTTTTTCACAAATATAAACACATGGATGTTGATTTCTAAAATGTATTATTTTTGTTCTATTGGTATGAATGTCACTGCTTTATTGTTAATAATATGGGTTTTTTTGTATTTATCTGCATATGCTATAAAGCAAAAATTTCATTTCAGCTATTTGTTCTGGACTGAATGGGGACAGATGCCCTGCATTGGAAAAGCTCGCTTAGATGGCTCAGAGAAGGTTATCCTTGTAAGCATGGGAATAACATGGCCAAATGGTATCTCCATTGACTATGAGGTGTGTTGGATTTCTTAAGTATTTAAAGCGCATTAACTGCCAACTTGCATTAATCTACTCTTAGTGTTCTCTTATTTTTTTAATAAACCACTTAATCCAAAACAGCTTGTAACATTACTTTTCAATCGATCTTTAGGAAAACAAATTGTACTGGTGTGATGCTCGTACAGACAAAATAGAAAGAATTGACCTTGAGACTGGAGGGAATCGTGAGATGGTGCTGTCAGGGAGCAATGTGGATATGTTTTCAGTTGCGGTCTTTGGGGCTTACATCTACTGGTCTGACAGGTAATTTATTTTTTCATAAGTATTTGAGTCTCAAAATGTTATTTCAGTGCCAGTTGCTTTACCCTTGTAGGATTAGCCATTCCCTAGCAAGGGCACAAAAAGGATCTCACAAAGCCATGTGATTTCCACAGAAAGTCAGGCACTCTTGCTATTCCAGGCTCAAGCGTTTCAATGTCACAGACTAAAGTTGGTTTCTTTCCCCTTCTGCTTGGCCATCTGTTATCTTCAGTTTAAATAACTGGCTTGATGTGAATTACTTAAAGATTGTTGATCACGTATGTCCAACTTTTTGTCAGAGCACATGCCAACGGGTCCATCAGAAGAGGCCACAAGAATGATGCCACAGAAACCGTAACCATGAGAACAGGTCTTGGAGTCAACCTGAAGGAAGTTAAAATCTTTAACCGAGTAAGAGAGAAAGGTCAGCATTCTTATAAAATAAATATATCTTACATTATTTCTCTCCTTTTTAAAAAATATTGATCAAAGTTAGAGATTCTTATATGAATCCAAAACCTCAAAACTGTATTTTTTAACATCTAATTTCCTATAAAAATCATACAGTAGTCTAATGAAATGAATACACAATAGTTCATACATAGATAGTTTTGCCTTAGACAGTGTATTTATATGGACACGTTATATGCCTGGCATGCCTTCAGTATAGGTTTGGGCTAAGTAATGTAGAAAATCTTGATAAATATACATACTCGACAAAAAAATACAAAGCACAATTAGGATGTTAGAGAGTAAAAGTTGCCAAAGCCACGTATTTTGGGTTATGTTTTAATATATAAAGTGATATGGCTTCAGAAGTTTGCTATTGGTATGAAATTTTTCTGAAGTCCTCAATCCCTTAAAATGTGTGTTTTGAAACTGATACAAATGTGGTTTGGATTTTTTTTTTTAATTTACCTCAATTAAGTGTCCATTTTATGTCATTAAGTATCCATATTAATGTCCATTAAAATAAATTGTAATTAATTTTCTTGACATCAAAGGAATGTATAATAATTTTATAGTTGATGATGGATTCATGGAAGAAAATCAGCCATATGGAGCAATCTTGATAGTATATTACATCTTCACTCAAAACTGAAGTAAAAACTTATACTTAATATACTTAGGAGGTTAGGTACATTGGCACTGTAAATTTCTTTGATAGCTTTCATATTTCATAGACACAGATTTTAAAGCAGTGCACTGTTTGTTGGGGAACTCAGTTCATGTTTTGAGAAAATTGTTATTTGTGCCAAAGATTACAGTACATGAAAACTATTGCAATCTCAGCATCAAGTTTCAAAAAAGAGACATACACTTAATTGGCTGATTACAAGAAAAATGTAATGCTTTTATTTAGATGATAATTAGAGCAGAAGAATGCAGTCTTTTAAATAAGAAATCCAAGATTTAAACTGGTGTGGAAAAAGTCAGTATTTTATAGTATTTGACTTTTTTACTGACCAGTATTAAGAATAATAATAATAAAAAATAACAGACTATTCAACATTATTTTTAAAAATATTTCTGTAAGAGGGCTGCCTGAGTGGCACAGTCAGTTAAGCGACTCTTTTTGTTTTTTTTAAATGTTTATTTATTTTTGAGAGAGAGAGTGACACAGAGTGTGAGCAGGGAAAGGGCAGAGAGAGAGGGAGACAGAATCTAAAGCAGGTTTCAGGCTCTGAGATGTCAGCACAGAGCCTGATGCAGGGCTGGAAGCATGAACCATGAGGCCATGACCTGAGCCAAAGTCGGACACTTAACTGACTGAGCCACCCAGGCACCCCTAAGTGACTCTAGTTATTAGCTCGGGTCTTGATTTCAGGATCCTGAGTTAAAGCCCTCCACTGGGCTCCATGCAGTGCATGAAGCTTACTTTAAACATTTTTTTTCTGAAAGAAAAATCATTTGAAAACAAAATAAAAAACCAAACATATATGTTTGTATATGTGTGTGTCTTTTTTTTTCCTATTTAGGGACCAATGTTTGTGATAAGGACAATGGTGGATGCCAGCAACTTTGTCTTTATCGAGGAAATTCTCGGAGAACTTGCACTTGTGCCCATGGATATTTAGCAGAGGATGGAGTTACTTGCCTAAGGCATGAAGGCTATTTGCTATATTCAGGGAGAACAATATTAAAAAGTATACATCTTTCTGATGAAACCAATTTAAATTCACCAATAAGGCCATATGAAAATCCACATTATTTTAAGAATGTCATAGCCTTGGCTTTTGACTATAATCAAAGAAGAAAAGGTACCAACCGAATCTTTTACAGCGATGCACACTTTGGAAATATACAGCTTATTAAAGATAACTGGGAAGACAGACAAGTAATCGTTGAAAGTAAGTACAATATTTTTTTAAATACTTTGGTGAAAATGAGTATCATTTGCATTAGTAGAGAAATTAGAATGGTAATTGTATGTAGTAATTACATTTTTTTGAGTTTATATTCAAGAATAATGCACCTATGTTATCTGATCTGCTGAAAGTCAAAGAAGCAATTAACCGTTAGCATGTACAGTATGTATATTATGATTATTAGTTTCTAATCATGGAACTTTCAATATAATCCTTGACAGTGTCTTTTTGTAAGTATATCAAAATTCATGGAATTTTTTTTTTTAGTATAAAACTATACTAATTTTATTTTCTTCTTCTAGGTGAAATTATATCTTTAGGAATATCTGCCTAATTTTATTCAGTGAATTGTATTTTCTCAAACAAATATCAGAAATTATTATTTGTGTGTGTGTGTGTGTGTGTGTGTAGTAGTGTTGAGAAAATGTTAGTAAATAAATACTATTTTAAAATATTTTTATATTTTAAGTGACATATTCATTGAAGCAAAATATTGTTATTCATGTAGTTTATTGTTTTATATTCGTATTGTTTATTCATATAGTTATTCATATTGTTTAGAGAAACATCTTTCCTCCCATCCAACTTTCAACAAGGATGATCTTCACATTCCTGAGATAATCTCTTGCTTTTCTCTCTGTGTGATTTTCATATATCCCTCACTTTTCCAATTTCATTATACTTGAAGACAATCCTTTTCATTACTTTCTAAATTGTAAAATAATGCATAAATTAATTGTATTCAAGTAAAATAGATTTAAAAACTAAATTTCTGCCTTATCACTGCAACATCAATTCCATTTACTTACCCATAACAGCAGTCATGTCTTCAGAACTTTTTTCATGTAATGTGTATCTCATTTGTAATTACAAAATTGAATGATACTATATGCATTATTCAGATTTTTTATATATGTACCTTGAAAAGTTTTTATTTCCTATTTAAGACTCTAATTCTTTTGAAAGCCTGTGCCTATTTTGCACTAAATATAAACTAATCATTGTGTTCTGATAAACATTTATTTCTGGTATTTCATCATTACCTACAATCTCAAAATGAACATTTGTGCATATAAATATTTTTATTCACACATGTGAGTATTTCTTTAGCATAGAATCCTAGAAATAGAATTGCAGAATCAATCAGTATTTATTTTAATTTTTAGCTGGTCAAATTCCTGCCAAAAAGACCATACCAGTTTCTATTTTCATCAAATGTATATGAAAAGGCTTATTGTCTCACACTTTTTTCAACAATAATTTCATAATTTTTATTAATTTATGACTATCTAATTTGTAAGAAAAGTCAACTTATATTAATATACCTGATAGCTAGTGAAATATAACATCTACTGCATGTTTACTCATTTAAATGTAAGTATAAATATGGTCAAACTTATACATTGCCACACAATGCAATGCCTAATATTCTGCTAGGCCAGTATTTGTTTATTCAAATCTTACTCAGATTTTCCAAATTAGTTCAAAAATATACTTGTATAAATATATATTATCATTTCTTTATTGTCTAGGTTACTACACTTATTGATGATTTCATACCAGTTGTAAATTACAGAACGTGCCAATATGCCATTTTGGGGTGTATGTGTATGTGTGTGTGTGTGTGTTTGAAAAAGAGAGAGATGGAGGGAGATAATGCAACTGTAACAATATTGATCATAAAGTACAGACATATTTGAAATTTATCAACTCAGTATATGTATAAGAAGTTTAGATTATACTACTACTCTAGTCCTCCATTTCTTCTAGACTGATACAGTTCAGAGTTGAAAGTGCTTGCATTGTATCCACAATATATTAATTAACTTATTAATTCATTTTCTATGCTTCAGAATTTTTGTCAGGTATTCTGGTTATAAAGTTGAATACCAGCCCATAGGCCTTTAGAACCCACAGTTTCAGAAGAGACTGCAAATAAACATTGAAATTCAGTAGAAGCCACAAGATACTAAAAGACTAGAGAATTAAAAAAAAAAGCAGAAACAAAAAAAAAAACCAAACTGTTTGGGGAAGACTATAAGACGCCACTGACCTGAGTTGAGGAAACTTAAAAGATCAATAGAAATCTATTAGTAGACTGGGGCAGGTAGAGGAGGAGAGGAAGAAAAAAGAATAATTCTAGACCTGTGGTCCTCAAGTGTGGTTTTCTGGGGACTCCTGATAGGTGTTTAAGGAGTCTAAGAGATCAATAGTATTTTCATAATAATACTAGATAATTGCCTTTCCACAGAATTGACCTTTGCATTGATGGTGTGAAAGCAGTGGTGGCCAAACTGCTGACAACTTAGTGCTAATCAAAGCAATGGCACTAAACTGTATTAGTAGTCATTGTATTTTTCAATGCTGCTTAATAGCAGAGAAAAAAAAAAGCCTGTTTCACTTAAGAACATCCTTAAAGAGAATAAAACATTTTTTATTTTATTAAATCCTGATCCTACAGTACACATCTCTTTATTAGTCTATGTGATGCAATACACATAGGTCACTTTTGCTGCATTCTGAACTTCATTGGTTGCCTAAAGGAAACCAATCATTTGTGTGATTATTTGGGTTCATGCTTCTTTTAAGGAACACCATGCTTTACTTGAAAGAGTGAGGAACATATAGTCTATGGTTATTCAAACCTTGGTTGTTTAGCAGACATTTTCTAAAGAACGAATACAATGAGTCTGTCACTACAAGGAAAATGACTTCCAGTATCTGCTGCAAATAATAGAAATCAAGCTTTCATGTAAAAGTTACAATTCCGGAGGATTTGTATCGAGTACAGTAAGCTTGATGACTTCCCAGTGCTTAAAGGCTTTTCTGATGATATGGGTGTTGGTATTATTGAGCTAATTTTTTGCACAATGAAATGTGTCAACAGATATGCTTAACTTAGGGAACCAATATTTTTCAAATGACATGATAAAAAAGTCATGAATGGGTAAATGATCCATTCAAAGTGTAGGATGGACCAATGGATTTTAATATGATAGAGTATGAAAAGTTCACCAGTATGGTTTCTGATTCCACACTGAAGCTAAGCTTTAAGTAACTACCACTTGTTATGTGTTAGTAGAGTGTGAAAGAATATCCAGAATTATCTGAAAAGGCTACTAAAACACCTTTCTCTTCCAACTTCATAGCTGTGTGAGGCTGGATTTCCTTCACATACTTCAACTAAAACAACCTAACGGGAAAAGAAGCCGATGTGTGAACCTAGATGTCTTCTAGTATTCCAGAAACTAAACAGACTTGTAAAATTTTAAAACAGTATTCCGTTCTCATTTAAAACAATACAGGCGTGCCTGGGGTGCTCAGTTGGGTAAACATCTGACTCTTGATTTTGGCTCAGGTCATGATTTCACAGTCATGAGATTGAACCCCACATCGCACTCCACACTGAGCCTAGAGCCTGCTTGGGATGCTTTCTGTCCCTTTCTCTCTGCCTCTCTCTCACACTCTGTTTCTCAAAATAAATAAATAAACCTTAAACAAAATAAATTAAACAATACAGGTATTTTCTTAGAAGGTGTTAG
Source organism: Neofelis nebulosa (assembly GCF_028018385.1). Taxonomy (NCBI): domain Eukaryota; kingdom Metazoa; phylum Chordata; class Mammalia; order Carnivora; family Felidae; genus Neofelis; species Neofelis nebulosa. Next base: position 90,174,592 of record NC_080783.1, read on the forward strand.
TTATATTAATATGCAGTCAATTTGGGGCGCCTGGGTGGCACAGTCGGTTAAGCGTCCAACTTCAGCCAGGTCACGATCTCGCAGTCCGTGAGTTCGAGCCCCGCGTCAGGCTCTGGGCTGATGGCTCGGAGCCTGGAGCCTGTTTCCAATTCTGTGTCTCCCTCTCTCTCTGCCCCTCCCCCGTTCATGCTCTGTCTCTCTCTGTCCCAAAAATAAATTAAAAAACGTTGAAAAAAAAAAAAAACAGACCAAAAACATAGGGGAGAAATTGGCTTTAAAAAAAAAAAAAAATATGCAGTCAATTCATTTGTGTTTTACAAGATGAATTGAAATTTACAAGTTAAATTTTACAAATTTACAAATTACAAGAGGTTAATATATATTTAAAACAAAATTTTTAGTTTAAATTTCTAATATGGTAAATAAATATGATGCAAATCACATAAAATTTCTTTCAAGTCCTCAATTTTTAAGATAGTAAAAGTTTTCAGAATGAGAAGTTTCCAAACTACTCTTCTAGAATAAGCGTTCAGAAATTTTTTATTTTTTTAAAAGGTTATTTATTTATTTTGAGAGAGAGAGAGAGCTAGCTGGGGAGAGGCAGAGAGAGGAGAAAGAGCGAATCCCAAGCTGGCTCCTTGCTGACAGCATGGAGCCTGATGTGGGGCTTGAAATCATGAATTGTGAAATCATGACCTGAGCCGATACCTAGAGTCAGATGCTTAACTGACTGAGCAACCCAGGAACCTCCAAGCTCAGAAAATCTTTAGTACAAAGACAGGGTAGACAAGGAATCACATATCATTTAGTGTGATTAGAATGTGGATTATCTGGCACAAATTGGTGTGAGATGAAGATAAAGTCCTAGGGAGGGTGCCAATAATGAAAGATTTGATCTGCCAATATAAGGAGCATTAAAAAAAGTTTAGGGGTGCCAGGTCAGTCAGTTAAGCATCCGACTTCAGCTTAGGTCAGGATGTCACAGTTGGTGAGTTTGAGACCCGCATCGGCTCTCTGCTGATGGAGCCTGGAGCCTGCTTTGGATTCTGTGTCTTCAGCTTTCTCTGCCCCTCCCCAGCTTGTGCTGTCTTTCTTCCAAAAATAAACATTAAAAAAATAAATATATAAAAATACAAATAAATTTTAAAAAGTTTATTGAGATATAATTTATACACCACACAATTCACCCATTAAAAGTACACAACTGAATCGTTTTTGGTGTATTACATTACATTTTTAATTTTTTTAAATTAGGTAATATATATTATGCATAATATATAATACATATATAATAAAACTTGCCATTTCAACTATTTTTAATTGTACAATTCAGTGAAATTAGATTCTTAATAGTGTACAATCATCATGACCATTTCCAAAATTTTTTTATCACTTCAAATAAAATTCTGTTTAAAAGTTACTCTCCATTCCTTTTCCCCATAGCCCCTGGTAACTTTTGATCTGCTTTCTTTCTTTATAAATCTGCCTATTTTAGGTATTTCATGTTAGTGTAATGACACAATATTTTACCTTATGTATGTGGCTTATGTCACTTAGTATAATGTTTTCAAGGTTCATTCATGTTGCAGCATGAATCAAATTCATTCCTCTTTTTGTGCCTGAATAATCTTTTATTGTATATATACACCACATTTTGTTTATCCTTTCATTTCGTTTGCAGACACTTGGTTTCTTTCTACTTTTTGACTATTGTAGAAATGCTGCAATGAACACTGATGTACTAATATCCAAGATAAGTAGTTTTGGTTTTATTAGTAGATGAAGGGAAAACATTTGTGTTATAAGGTATACATACACTAGGCTTTTGTTTTATGATATAAGTCTGGCTGTGCTATGTTCAGTAAAGTTCAATGGTCATGTCTGAAGGCTAAGATGACTTAGGAGTATAGATCCTTTTAGAACAGTGGTAAATGAAACTGAAAGCATATTAAAGTGTACATCCAACCAAACCATTCTAATCCTGCCTCCTAAAATCAAAGAAATTAAAACCAGTAGCATTTTCGTGGCTGAAAGTGTTAAATCCTGCCTCCTAAAATCAAAGCAATTAAAACCGTTAGCATTTTCGTGGCTGAAAGTGTTAATGCTCATGGAGGAAGTGAAATATAATAGCTGGGAGTTGGAAATCAGTCAAGTTGGGATTCAGATCCCGCTTTGCTGTTTAGTTACTATGTGATACTGTCAGTTTCCTCACCTCCAAAATGGGAAACCAAATCATAGTTTTTTTTGTGTGTGGAGGTTTTATAAGAAAGGGTATGCACAAAACTTACAATCAAGCCTAATTTTATTTAAAACTTTGTGTTACTGTATTTGTGATACATTTGTGGATTATTTAAGATAATTATCCTATAAATTATTTTTAGAATACGTGTTAGAGTTGTTAAACAATCAGAAATAATTATAATAATTACAGATATGAAGTAGTGTATTAAGGTCAGACTAGAATTTAAAAATTAAGATTAGTTTACGTGGATAATTCACATAAACTTCTCTAAATACTCTCCCTACACCACCCCATCCCCACTAAGAAGTTGCTAATTTGTTTAACCATTGCAATCCTCTCTTAAAGTTTTGTAGGAGAATTTATAGTTTGATTTGCCAGACTGGAAAATAAAAACAACAAACAAAGCAAAACAATTCCCTCCCCCAAAAGAGTTACTGGTACACAAGTATATACAAATGAGATGCAAAGTTCATTTTTGTCTTGGTATTGCATTTTAATAATTCTGGAATAATGCATTTCGTCTTGTTACATCTTTTACCACATATAAAAAGAAAAAAAAAATTAATGGCAACATGATGAAGTATTTAAAGATATCAAAAGCAGTGATAGGTCTGCAGCTGCTGTGAAGGGCTGCTGGGCTGAGGCTGCTGATCCTTCTCAATTGCTTTCCTTCTCTGTGTGGGGTGAGCAGGTGTCGGGGCCCTGGCCCAGCCCTGTTGTGGGTAGGCTACTGTGAGAAGTGCAGGATCTATAGCACTCCTGGCATGTTCACTTCTCTAGTCTGTCTGCTGGGTGGGCATCGCCCGGACACGGAGCCAGGACCATTACAGCTTGACTGCTGAGCAGAACGGGTGTGGCTGGAGCACCTGCGTGTCCTAGTTGTAGTTCAGGGTGCTCACCCTGCCCTTGCATCTTGTCTCCTTAGCTAAAGGGCTCAAGAATTGCATCCCTCCCAGTTGTGGTTTGGTGTCTCCATGGGGTTAATTGCCATGCAAACTTGCCCACACTGGTTACAGCACTGGGTAGACAGAGCATTCCTTCTGGTGCTAGCAGGCTAGAGGTAGAGCACCAAAAATAGTGCCTGTCGACTCTGTCAACAGCAAGTTATGATGAAATTTCAAAAGTGGAATCTTTCAGGGCTTTTGTCCCTGGAGAAAGTCCCTACAGTTTCCTCTGTCTCCAGCAGCGACTTTAAATTAGTAAGTGGGTCTCTCTCACTTATGGTCTAGGCAATTTTCAGTCTGTTTTGCCCAGATTCTCGGGGTGAGTGGCTTTTCTTGCAACTCCTTTAAGAGTCAGATCTCCCTCTCCTGTAATTCTGTGATTCTACTCATCTTAATCCTCATTGATTTTTAAAACCAGACATTTTAGGGGCTTATCTTTCTGGTGATAGCCCCCAGGGTCAGAGTTCCCGATGAAGGACATAATTTATTCACTCCTTGGGGAAGTGTTCTGTATTTTGGACATCATCACTGTGATTGGGAAGTCACCTCACTGCTGGGTTAGGGTCCCAGAGGACGTGGTTTGTCTGCCACTCTTACTCTTCTCAATGCATCTTGTGTGTGTGTGTGTGTGTGTGTGTGTGTGTGTGTAGGTGCTATTCATCTAGTTCTCAGGTCCTTTTCAGAGAAAAATGATTTCATAACTAGCTGTAATTTTGTTGTGTCCTGGGAGGAGGTGAGTTCAGGGTTTTCCTACAATACCATCCCGAACCCTCTTCCTTCTTCCTTCTTAATGCTTATATTATATTATGTATGTGTGTGTGTATATATATATATATAGTATATATACTATATATATATATAGTATATATATATAGTTTTTTTCAAGACTACTGGTGGTAATATGCCTTGCTTTTAAACTATATTTTATTGGAAATATATTTTTCCTTTATTTTTTAAAAAATTTTTTAAATGTTTATTTATTTTGGGGGTGGGGGGCGTGAACATGAGCAGGGGAGGGGTAGAGAGCAAAGGAGACACAGAAACCAAAGCAAGCTCCAGGCTCTGAGCTGTCAGCACAGAGCCTGATGTGGGGCTCGAACCCACGAACTGTGTGATCATGACCTGAGCTGAAGTCGACACTTAACCTACTGAGCCACCCAGGTGCCCCTTTTTTATTTCTTTTAAATGAGCTAGTTCCATATCCTTTTATGAGTGCCTAAACATTCATTTGATTATGTTAATTTTTCTTTTTTGTTTTAAATGCTTATATATTTATTTTGAGAGAGAGAGAGAGAGAGAGAGAGAGAGAGAGAGAGTGTAGGAGCAGGGATGGGGGATCAAGGGAGAGAGAGAGTCCCAAGCAGGCTCCATACTCAGCCTGGAGCCTGACACTGGGCTCAGTCTCATGACTGTGAGATCACTACCTGAGCTGATAGCAAGAGTTGAATGCTCAACCAAGTGACCCACCCAGGTGCCCCATTTTATGTTAATTTTTCTATTTGCAATTTCAAAGGCTAAAAAAACTGTCAGCTGTTAAAATGTATTTATTTTTTATTTGCTTGGAATATATCATATAAAAATTCATTCTAAAAATGTGGGGATCTTAGCTACTCAATTTTTTCAGATTTTATAAAATAAATACTTTCAGTCATATTTATTAGCTTGCAGCAATTTTCAGATTACCTATTAAGATAATTGCAAATGTTGGAAAGACATAAAGGATCATTGTTTTATTGTACATTGAAATTACAAAGGTTAAGAAACAGGTAAGAATGAAGGATGAATGTTCTGTGTAGGGAGTCAGCAAGTGCTGAGGCAAGGGATAATTGTTATGCTCCAATGAAGACAGAGAATAACATGATTGATTACAGAGAGCAAAATCTAGAGTTAATCATGATTAGTGCAGAGAAGAAGAGAACATGGGATTTCCTCCTCATTAAGTTGCAGGATGTAAATTGGTGCTCAGTATGGCTTCCATGAATTCATAATTTCTTAAAATATTAGAGTCTCTCCAAGAAGATGGCCTATGTCAGGTTGGGGAGGAAACAATTTTTACTATATCCTCTTGGGATTTTGTCAGTGAAATGTGAATTCAACTCATAGAAAACAGCTTATCACGAAAAAAAGAAGGCATAAAAATTTTTATGTAATGTTAATTTTTATGAGTACATGGAGGACTTCACAGAAAAGAAGTAAAGACCCAAAGAAACAGAGTCAGGGGTTTATATACCATTTTAATAAAGGGTGATCAATTGCAGAGATGTAGCTAAATGACAACAACAAAAAACAACCACAAAAAAAAGGAATCTGGGCTTCTAGGGAAAGTAAATTGTGGGAGGATAAATATATGGGGGAAACTAATGGAAGATAATGGTTTTTTAGTAAGATGTTGTTTATGTTGACTCATTTCAGTGCTATCTCCAACTCCTGTGATAATAATAGTTCTTCCTGCCCTAGAATCATGGAGGGGATACCTTCATGAAGGAAAATGTATGTCCTGTTATTAAGTAGATAGGGGGAGGGTAGCAAGCTTTTCCTGTATCTACTGTTTCTCAGTTGCCTTCAGCTCACAATAATCCTTATGTGATAGTAGTATAATTTGGGGCGGCATATTCTGATCCCCTTCATAGGCATAATGGTCCTAAATGTCTTTTACCCTACAATATTGATCAAGACCAGATCCCTATAGGGCACTGGCATATCTGAATAAGAGACATCGGAACCACAGGTAGAAGCTCCTTAACATGAGGAGCAGAAAAATTCATGAGGAACATTATGTTAGAGACAGAAAAATTCTGAGTCATGTGTAGAACGTATCACTGAAGTTCTGTAGGGTCAATATTATTGTGTGGTCCAGATCTTGGAGGCAGCAAAGGGACAGGGGACCTCAGGAGCACTCAGTTATCAGTATTAGGATTATTCATAGAGTCAGAGCTTCCCAATTTTTCGTGAATGTGTCAGAATAGCTGATGGCAATAGACGGAGTAGAAGGCAATACTAACATTTTTCTGTTGAGAAGTCAGTCTTAATAAAATAGGAAGCTGGAAAGTTTTCTGTAAACATACTCAGGCTCAGGGGACTTCCCTAGTTAGATCGTATTAGTTGGTCTGACAAGGATTCTGTTTGCAGAATTAGAAACATGCTGGATCATGCCAATGTGGAAGAGAGGACCTTTGCTTATTATAAAACTTGAAATTTGAAAGCTATAGTGGGCCCTCAAGCTGTTATAGTTTATGATTTTGATTAGGAATAGAGGGAAAGAATAAGAGGAAACTGGCAAGCTGGTGCATCTGCCGTAGGATATCACACTTAAAAAGATACTAGGTGGACTTGGGAAATAGTGATTCACATATGAATTAACATCCCAATAGAGGATCACTACCAAATGAAGTCTCAGTAGGTGAGTGAGTAGATACTGAGATTAATAATCCTTGATCAGAGGGATCAGGGATAGATGGGTCAGCCAGGTAAGCATCCGACTGTTATCAGGCTCAGCTCATGATCTCACGGCTTGTTGGTTCAAGCCCCCCATCGGGTTCTACACTGATAGTACAGAGCCTGCTTGGGTTTCTCTCTCTCTCCCTCTCTCAAAATAAATAAATAAACTTAAAACATCCTGGATCAAAGTCATTTCTGTATTGAATGTCAGTTTAAACTTAATTACATTTATTTCTTTTTTAATCCCTATTCTAGGAGTAGAGATTGGTGTATATCAATTAGCTTTGATTAATAACAAACCATCCCAGAATTCAGTGTCTTTAAACAACAACTGCTTATTTATCCCACTATTCTATGATTGGCTGATGATTCTTCTGATCTCTGGTCAGCCTCAGATCAGATGGCAGCTGGATGATCTAGGACGGCTTCCCTCATATGTCCGGCAGTTGGCATGCTGTATTCTGGATTTTGGGCCACTAGTCTCTCTGTTATTTAGCAGGCCAGCTTGGGATGGTCTCGTGGTTCTCGGAAATGGCTGGCCTCAACGCACAAATATTTTACAAGCCATATGTACTGATGTCTCATTGGTCAAGGAAAATCACAGCCAAGTCCAGATTCAAAGGATGGGGAAATAGAGTCACACTGATGGGTGGAACTGCAAAGGGGCTACACACATACATGGAGGAGGAGAATTTACAACTTCTGTAATCAGCACAGTTGTGTAAGTGATTATTAGCTTATCTCCAGAACCTCCTGAATAATACAATGAAATTTGGCCTATTTTTTAAAACTCTTTTCTGTTTTATCTGTTATATAATGTTTCTTGACAGCCAATAGTGGACGATGACAATAATATCTGGCTTTATCTAGGAGCTAGAAATCAATATATCTTTTATGGTGAAGAAATAAAATGAGATAGGAAAGGATTATCTATTGAGAAAAAGATAGAACAAAACTATGGGTTAGTGTATTTTATGACACTGAATTGATTTTGTCACTTTCAAGAGTATAAACTTGTTTATATTTAGCTCAAATAATGCTCATTTTTTTATAAGTCCCTTGTGATTAGTTATTATTAAGTCGCTTTAATTGTCCCACATCTCTGTGTAAGCAACGTGACTGAAAAATTTATTTACTTCTTTATTTGTTTGAAATAGAAGAAATATTTGTAGTTTTGACTTGAATGAGAAAGTTGTAAATGGCACCTAGGGAAAAAGAAATCTGTGAGGTAGTGTTAGAAGAGGAATATTTTGGGGCGCCTGGGTAGCTTAGTCAGTTAAGCGTCTAACCTCGGCTCAAGGTCATGATTTCACGGTGTGTGAGTTTGAGCCCCATGTCAGGCTCTATGCTGACAGCTCAGAGCCTGGAGCCTGCTTCTGGAGCCTGGAGGGATTCTGTGTCTCCCTCTGTCTCTGCACCTCCCCACCTCAAAAATAAACATTAAAAAAAAAGAAGAGGCGTTTTTCATAGGAAGCAATAAAAGTATACGTATTAGAACTTTTCTTTCCTCTTGAGAGGTTTATGGTATGAATTCAGCAGATGAAATCAATGTATGGTGAATTATAAGTAACACTTTGAGGGACTGGTTGATGAATTCAAAATTCCTAAGGAAACAATAGAGCACCTGCAGAAATAGGCAAGGTCACAAGTGAATCCAGGGTTCCTCTTGAAAGATGATTATATAATTTGTAGGAATAAAGTTACCTATAATTATTTGAAAGGGAAGATATTTCAATTTCATGTACACATTAAAATGTGCTCCTTTTGTTTCGCTTATAATACAAAAGTAAACAAAATTTACCAGAAATCAAGAAGTATTATTTGCATATTCAGCTTGCCATTCTGATCTTTTTAGTATAGTATATATGGTTAAAAATGTTGAGAGAGAAAATGTTAAAAGAATTTATACTAAAACAAACCATTACGTGGATATAGATTTCTTATGACAGAAATTCAGGTACATATTTTTCTTCATAGGATTTTAAAGCTTTAAAAATGACATAAGACATAAATTCCAAAATTTTTCATTGTTAGCCTTATTTGCAACACCTACGAAAATGCAGTAAATGGCTTAGATTATCACTCTTGCAGAGTAACAGACTCAATAATACTTCATGACATATTCAAATTAATGATGATGCTGCAAACCTCATTAAGTTTAAAAACACTTTTAATGTTTATTTTTTTAAGAGAGACAGAGAGACAGAGTGCGAGTTGGGGAGGGACAGAGAGATTGGGAGAGAGAATCTGAAGCAGGATCCAGGCTCTGAGCTGTCAGCACAGAGCCCAACATGGGGCCTGAACTCACGGACTGCGAGATCATGACCTAAGCCGAAGTTAGATGCTTAACTGACCAGCCATGTAGGCACCCTCTCATTAAATTTTTAAGATTTCTACGAAGTATGGGTACCTAGGTGGCTCAGTCAGTTGGTCATCCGTGTTCAGCTCAGGTCATGATCTCATGGTCCATGAGTTCAAGCCCTGCGTCAGGCTCTGTGCTGACAGCTCAGAGCCTGGAGCCTGCTTCAGATTCTGTGTCTCCCTCTCTCTGCCCCTCCCCCTCTCATACTCTGTCTCTCTCTCACTCTCAAAAGTAAATAAACATTAAAAATTTTTTCAAAAAAAAAGATTTGTACAAAGTAGAATTTTCAACGTATAGTTCTATGTTTTACTGACATGTTGATAAAGCTAAGTGTTAACTAGTATTCTCCTCCAACCAGGTACCATGGTTCCTTTCATTTCCTTAGGCAGTTTACACTCAATGGTCTTTCTTCTTTTTTTGCTTTCCTCTTAGACAATCTTTCTTTACAGCCATGGCATTTTTATGCCTCAATGCATGCCTTAACACACTTAAAAATCTCCCCATAATTTTTGATAACACGTTTTGACCTTGTTCTTTGTTTTCACTTTCCACTATAACTTGACAACAGCCTGGGTCTGATTGCTCCTGGGACATAGTGTTTCTTCTCTTTCTGAACACAATCTGATTACACTACATCCAGCCTATTCTAATGTATCTGTTAACCTGCTTTACTATCTTTATCCGCATTATAATTATTATCCTACATTTCCACTGCACACTTCCATTACTTCTCTATTGACCATTCTCATTTTTTTTTTTCCTAAACCTGGACTAAGAGATAAGTCATGTATTGGTGTCCCTATCACTTTCCTAAACCATCAAATGCTGCTTTCTATGTTTTCGGTTTCTGAATGTAGAAGTGCAGTTCCTGCAGAAACTTTCTCCCTACTCATGGGTATATTTTCCCTTTTAAAGAGCTCAATCATTGTGATGATTCATACTGGTACTCTCATTATTTAATATTACCCTGACTCCAAATTTGCCAGTTTATCTCCTCACTACTAGAAGAGCATGAAAATTCCCCTTAATATTCTTAATGTCAGATTATAATTTAACATACCAAAGTCAGTTCCCAGACTAAAAATGAGAACCTCTCCTATTTTTATTGTTAGTGAAACTATTACTTTTTTAAAACCAGTCAGAATCTAACCTCGCAATTATTAACTATCTCTGTTCCTCTACCCCCTAATCGTTTACATTGAGTATTTTTTCTTAAGCACTGTCTTCATCATAGGCCATGTTTCTATCCTTTTCCTGCCTTGATTTTCTAAAAGTTTCTACGTATCATGCACAAAATGCTTTCATTGAGTTCCTCCTTAAAACGCTGATTGATTCCCTGTTTTCTGCATCTCAAAGTATAATCCATTACCTCCTTTCTAGTTATAATCTCAATCAAGGTGATCCATGTCACCAGAAATCTCTATGTCAAATTTACCCTTTCGTCCAGTCCTGTTCACACCATTTTTTGTCTCATGAATATACCATATTCTTTTTCAAATTCCACATCTTTACTTATGTGGTTACATTACAATGAAAGAGACATTATAGGTTTTCAAATGGTCTTTATTTTGGAGAATCTTTATAATTCAGCTCAAATCCCTCCATACAGTTAAGGAATGCATTTTTTCCCCTAGAACTGCAGCCCACAGTGATTTCCTTCTTTTGAAAAACATTCAGGACTTGCCATGTGTTCTTCACATCCTTATCACCTCCTTAGTTATTATCCTATGGACTTTCCTTTGTTTCATTTTTGTCTATATGATCTCTCCAAAGAAATGTCAAGTGTTCCTAGGAAGGGTCTATTGCATATACTCTTTTCTATACCCTTTATAATCTAAAACAGTACTCATCACTTGGTAGATCATGAAAATAACTAGCTTTATTGTGAATTGGTTATGTGTTAGCCATAAAATTAGGTTGTTAAAGGACTTGTTTGAAAACTTCATTTGCAGAGTAAAAGGAATTCTGTGACTTCAATTGCTTGCCTAGTTGGACTTGAGATTAGCAGAAGGAGGGGGATTAAATTTCTGTGAAGGAGACTTAATTTTCTGTGAAAAAGTGGAAAAGACAGTATAGGATATTGGTTAAAAGCAGAGTTTCTAACGATTCTAGAGCCAGAATATCTAGCTGAATTCAGCCTGGCCCCTCCCTTGCTTTTCACCACTTACAGGCTGCATCCTCAGGAAATTATTTACCTCTCCTTGCCTCATTTTCTCCTTTGAGAAATGGGGATAATGCTAGTAGCAATCTCAGAGGGTTGATGAGATTCAGTGAATTAATATTTCTTGCTTAGAACAGAGCCTAGTATTTAGTCAGCACTCAATTAACATAAACCATTATGAGTGTTTGTTTTCATTTTCCTTAACTGATTCATTTTTTTTTAAAACTTCATTATTATGAGGCACCTGGGTGGCTCAGTCAATTGAGCATCCAATTCTTGATTTCAACTCAGGTCATGATCTCACAGTTCATGGGATAGAGCTTCACATCGGGCTCAGTGCTGAGTGTGGAGCCTACTTGGGATTCTGTCTCCATCTCTCTCTGGCCCTCCCCTGCTCATGCTTTCTCTGTCTCAAAATAAATAAATAAACTTGTAAAAATTTTTTTTTAAAGCTTCATTATTATAAATTAGTAGAATCCAGCCAGCATGCAAAATGGCCACAGTAATAAACAAAGATTTTGAAGTACATAGGTGATTTCTCTCTTCAAAGTTTCAAATACTATGAATAAAGAAATTAGAGGGTCCATAAGAAGAGGACCTCTATGGGTGAAAAGGACAGAGGTCTCCAAAGTTCTTTAATCACCTCACAGTGTTTACTGGGCTTATACACTGGACTCTGGCATGTTCTGGACATTGTCAAAGTTTTTGTCTTGAAATTATATGACAGAAGGTGCTTGTGCTATAGTAATAGAATATGCTTATACGAGTAGCAAAAGTGCTACTTTTGGGGGTGGATATGGAAAAAAATAATAGAAAGTGATATATTCAAGATGACAGAATGAATTCTATTGTTAGAAGCATTTGATTTTCCAAAGATTCAAATACTTCTCTATTTCCCACCCTCTGCAACTTGAATTCTACTGGTAACTTATGTTTGGTTGAGTGCCAAGACAAATCAAACCTGAAAAAAATAGAAAGGAATATTGGCAAATATAAATATGCATCAGATATACAAGAATGACTGTGTTGTGTAATAAAGCATTTTTATAAGTTCCTTTTTGCCTTCTCCCTTTTGAACCTGCAGGATAATGTTGCTTAGAAACCTATATGTGTAAAGTGATGGCTAAGAACAGAATTTATAATTAATCCATGGAAGTCTGAAATGGCAAAACCTTTGTAGGTTTGTAGAGTGTAAAGTTCTGTGTTTTTGCTATATTCACAAAACCCTGGGATTTGCATGGGCTAGACACGGGGTCAGGATTGACAAGGCGGGTCATCTGATGATAACCTTCCTACTTGAGATGACAGAGGTACTTAAGTCTGAAACAGTTGGTATCTGTAAAAGTTCCTGTTAGTTTTGTGGATGAAAAGGGGAAATGAGATTAATTTAATCCACATTTGAAAGACATCAGCAATAACCTTCGTACTCTGCCAGTGTTAAGTAGAGAACAGAGTTCAATGAGAAAATGAACATTTGTTTCAGAATTAATAAAAAAAGAAGCATAATGTCCCAAGAAATTTTTCACCAGAATGGCATGAACCATGTATTTTTACAAATAAGCCAAATTCAATAATTGATTAAAAATCTTTTATATAGTATTAGACACTTATTTATAATTTATGGCGTAAATTCTATAACATTTTCCTCACTCTGTGAATTACCTGCATTGCTATTATTAAATAAACTCACAGCACAAGGGAACAAATTGGAAAGCAGCAAAATTCAGATTGTATTAGCAAATTACATAACACAGTCTATCATTCTGAATAGGAAGTAATGCCAAAGGGGTTATTTAAACTATGGGAAGTATAAAGCAATGCATTAGTTTTCTACATCCTGTAATTCAGGGTTTTCTTTCTATATAGTTTCATATATGAACTGCACAGATTCAGAGATAAGGAAGGATAGATCTCTATTCTGAAATATATATCCAAATTATACCATTCTGTTAGCTTTATTGTCAACTCTGCTAAACAGTCACATGTACTGAGTAGATCATTCTCTCTCTTGCCTCTAGATAAATTTGAATGTGCTTTTCCTTACCTATATTTCACTTGGTTAACTTATGTTCACATTGCAGTTCCAGTTTAACTCTTTCTCAATACCCACATGCCACACACACACACACACACACACACACACACACACACAGCCTTACTCGTTTCAATCCAGATAGAAGCATGTCTTTCATACTTTCTACAGTATGCAACCATTATTATTATTATTATTATTATTATTATTATTATTATTATTATTAAAATAGCTGCTTTGTTGTATTAGAGCAGACACTGTACCTTGTACATGAGTATATCTCTCCCCAGGCCTATTGTAGGTCCTCAGGATACTGCATTGATTGCTATTGCAAACGCCTTTGGGTGCATTCTGACACTGACTGTAGAGTTGCTTACTTAGTAAGCAACCAGTGACTACTCACCAAAGAAAGGAACTATGCTCTTTGAAAATCAAGATTCTTGCCCTTGTGGAATTAGCAAGGTAGTAGTGGAAATTGTACCAGTAGAAATAACAAGTTTGTATGACACAAGGGTGGTATGAGTCTAAGCAGAAATTTTATAGGCACTCAGAGTAAAATGAAATCTCTGCCATTTGGGATGATTAAGGGACTGTGTGGAATAGATGGTCTAAGCTGACAGTTTTGTTGCATTCTAATGGAACTCTGACCGATAACATAAGGGCAAGTCAATGGCTTTTGCATATGCATCAGGTTATTAATATTTTCTGAGAATAATATTAAGACAACAAACATCTATCTTACTTTAAAATCACCTGGTGACAGATGGTTTCTTAAAATAGAAGTGACTTGGGGCACCTGGGTGGCTCGTCGGTTAAGCGTCCGACTTCGGCTCAGGTCATGATCTCACGGTCCGTGAGTTCGAGCCCTGCATCAGGCTCTGTGCTGACAGCTCAGAGCCTGGAGCCTGTTTCAGATTCTGTGTCTCCCTCTCTCTCTGCTCCTCTCCTGTTCATGCTCTGTCTCTCTCTGTCTCAAAAATAAATAAACGTTAAAAAAATTAAAAAAAAAAAATAGAAGTGACTTAATATGGTTTACAGTTATGTCCACATATGCCATTCTTGTTTTCCCCATGCAAAACATTTCTTGGACATAGCATATGAATTGAATATATACAACTACCTTACTTGGTGAATACACAGTAAGTGGTCCTTTTTTCTTTGTGATTGAGTTCCTTGAAAAAGTGATTGGTTTGGTAGTAAAGCTGGAAATGAATTGAGTGTCTGGATTTGAATCATCCTAATATAAGATGAGCTTTGCCTAAACTTAATATTTTCTTATCTTCAACCGAGGAGACTGAATCACAGTAGTTGTCAAGTAGTATAATACTTTTGCACAAGATAATATTGCAATCTGAAATTATCACTTCCTTATAGACTCTAATGTTAAATTATCGTTTTTATTCTTGCCTTATTTAATTCAATTTGTCAAATATTCTTTTAGTACCTACCCAGAACAGAGTCTGCTTAGTCTCGTTTGAAATGAAATAGTAAAGGCTCTATCATTTCATAACTAATAGAATTTCTTTCCTTGCACTCTACTCTTTAGCACAAGGGCTTTACATCAGTTTTAGAAATCCATAGAAATCATATTTATTTCTTCACAGAAAATACTGGAGTGCTTTATTTCACAGCTATGAAAATATCCTTTATTAACATGAGCTGTTACTCTTTTGAATTTAGGTGTGCATACTTGATAGATGATGCTTCTTTATTGATTTTTTTTCTTTTGCTTTAACTATTTCATTTGTTCCAAAAATATTTATTGTGCATTTAATATATGCTAAATATTTTATGGGGACGTTTCTTGAGTACTCTTCATTTGGAAAATCAGAAATAGTGCAATTTATATATAATGGCAAAAATTGTTAGCATTGAAAAAACATGAACCATAAACAAAATATGTCTTCTCTTTGCTAGCCATCATGAATGGGGTAACACTTTGTTGAAGAATGCTAGAATGCTGCTGATAGATCACCATTATAGAGTCATATTTTCTCATGACCAATGTAGCTTAGCTTTACACATGTATTTAATGTAGCAAACCTTTTTGTGAAGTGCTGCCATTTAAGTTCCATACAATCAGTAGTCATTTGCATGATTGTGGGAGTTTTAATACTTTCTGCGAAAGAGTACAAATCATATTTATAGGTTCAGATATGGATTTCGAATCTTTCCTTATTCATTGCCATCACAAAATCAGGTTTTTTAGAGATTTGTCTTATTCACTTCGGTAATCAAGTTCTGGGTCACATTATTTAGTCCTCATCATCATTTTGTTCATTGACACCTAAAGATCTTTGGCAAGGTAATATTCTGCTAAGATTAAAAGAATGAGCTTTCAAATAAGTGAGACTTGGATTCAAGTACAGGTTCTGTTCACCATTGTGTTACAGTCCGTTTAAGCCCTAACTGAAAATTAGGGAAGCTATCAGCACCAACTAACAGTTTGAGGATTAATGAAAACAGTGACAACAGGGTGCTTGCTACAGTGCCTGGCCCAAACTATTCCAGTCAAGAACGAGCACTTTTTTTATTGTAAAGGTGAATCTTTGATTGTAACGTGGATCTTAAAACTCATCCTGAAGCAGCCCCTGGAGAAAGTTTCACAACGTGGAAGGGTCCTGACTTTTTCTTCCCCCTTGATTCCTGAAACACTAAATGTGCTAATTATATTGAACTTCATTCTCTTATTAGTAAGGAAAAATGAGTATCAGAGCATCAAAGTTCAAAATTATCAGTTCATTTTCATTCCAAAGTATGAAGATGCTGAGGAAAATGATAGCCCCAAATCTGCTCTTGAAGTAACTCTCCTCAGGTTCTGACCAGACCAATGAACAAAAATTTAAGCTTCTTTTAATGATGTTTGTTATGAACCAAACTGTTCCCCTTCCACCTCCAAATTCATATTTTGAAACCTTAAGCCCCCAGTACTTCAAAAAATGCAATTATATTTTAGACTCTATGTAAAGAGGTAACTAAGGTAAAATAAGATCATGTGGATGGGCCCTAATCCAATATGATTCATTCTTATAAGGGGAGGAGATTAGGACACAGACACCACAGTCTGAGGATGACGATGTGAGCACACAGTGAGAATGCAGCCATTTTCAAGCCAAGGATAGAGGCCTTAGAAAAACACCACATCTGCTGACACCTTGTCTCCAGAACTGTGAGAAAATACATTTCTGTTGTTTAAGCCACCCAGTCTGTGGTATTTTGTTATGGCAGCCCTAGGAAACTCATACAATATTCAAAGAAAGGAATTAGTGGATCATTTTTAGGGGGAAATACATATGTGGACTTGGAGCTAGTCATATGTAGAATACGTTTTGCTTCTTTAAGGGAAAATAAAAATTGAACGTATTGTCCAGTCTTAAAGACTAATATATTCTGAGGTTTAAAAACATTAAAACCTATGATTATTTTGAAAGCCTCACAGGCAAGAAGTGAACACTACAACCAAAATAAAGAATTTAGTAAAAGTAATCTTTCTGATAAATACCTATTAAAATTCCACAAAATTTTATTAGTTTCTCATTCCAAAGCAAAGATATTTTATGAAAGAACACACACACAAACATATCTACACATGTGAGACCATAGTTTTCTTTATCATAAACTCTTTTTATACCTGTTCCCACCATTCTCAATGAATATCTTTTCTCCTTACACGCAAAAGTAGATGGGTTAATTTCCTCAGTTTTCCTCTTTTCAATTTAATGAATTTGTCAGGTTCATAAAAGTATTGTGGATAAGACTCTGGACTCTCAAATGATTCCCTGGGTTCAAATCATGGCTCTGCTTCTTAGTAATTGTGTGCCTTCTACAAATTATTAACCCCTCTAAGCCTTAGTTTCTTCATCTGTAAAATAAGGATAATAATAGTATCTACAACAACATATCAGGTACTTAGTACTGTTTGTGTGTGTGTGACTGTATGTGTGTGAGTGTATTTGTGTGTGTGTGTATGTATGTATATATATGTGTGTATGTATACATGTATATGTGTATATATGTGTGTGTGTCTCTCTCTGTATATATATAGAGACACACACAGTTTTCAAATAATGGTGACTATTATTCCCTTTATCATTATTTATCTATCATAATTATTCACTTCATTATTTACTCATTTTCCATCTTCTTCCACTTTTTAATTGTAGAAAGTGACGTTTCAAGCGTAAATCTTATATCTATGCTGTTGAACCCGTTGCTTCCTTATCCACATGATTTCCACCTCTTCTCATGTTTCATTTTTTCTGTCCAGTAGCTCCCCTCTCAAACCTAAAATCATGCTCTTTTCTCCTTCACATTAAAAATAAGACCATAAACAAACCCATCTTCTTCCCTGCTTTCCTTTCTCCTTTCCACCTTTCCTCTCACAACCTAAACGAGTAACCTATGCCCACTCACTCAGACTCTTCTACTCCTTTAACTATGGCTATGTCACGTGCTGTCTCATAACTCTGATAGTAGACACTATCAATGACTGTGCTTGACAAAGTCAGTGACCTCATTTCATTTGACATTGTTGATCACTCTACTTTTGAAACCCTGAGTTCCCGTTCCCACCTGAGTTTCATGACACTGTGTCATCCATTTCACCTGGTATGCTTGGATCTCAGACTACTCTTTTTTTTATATTTATTTTTTTTTAAGTTACATCCAAGTTAGTTAGCATATAGTGCAACAATGATTTCAGGAGCAGATTCCTTAATGCCCGTTACCCATTTAGCCCATCCCCCCTCCCACAACCCCTCCAGCAACCCTCTGTTTGTTCTCCATATTTAAGAGTCTCTTATGTTTTGTCCCCTTATGTTTTGTCCCCTTCCCTCTTATGTTTACTTTCCTTCCCTTATGTTCACCTGTTTTGTATCTTAAAGTCCTCATATGAGTGAAGTCATATGGTATTTGTCTTTCTCTGACTAACTTCGCTTAGCATAATACCCTCTAGTTCCATCCACATCGTTGCAAATGGCAAGATTTCACTTTTTTTTTTAATTGCCAAGTAATACTCCATTGTATATATATACCACATCTTCTTTATCCATTCATCCATCGATGGACATTTGGTCTCTTTCCATACTTTGGCTCTTGTTGATAGTGCTGCTATAAACATTGGGGTGTATGTATCCCTTCGAAACAGCTTACCTGTATCCCTTGGTTAAATACCTAGTAGTGCAATTGCTGGGTCATAGGGAAGTTCTAGTTTTAATTTTTGAAGAACCTCTATACTATTTTCCAGAGTGGCTGCACCAGCTTGCATTCCCACCAACAATGCAAAAGAGATCCTCTTTCTCCACATCCTCACCAACATCTGTTGTTGCCTAAGTTGTTAATGTGAGCCATTCTGAAAGATGTAAGGTGGTATTTCATTGTGCTTTTGATTTGTATTTCCATGATGATGAATGATATTGAGCATTTTTTCATGTGTCGGTTGGCCATCTGGATGTCTTCTTTGGAGAAGTGTCTATTCATGTCTTTTGCCCATTTCTTCACTGAATTGTTTGTTTTTTGGGTGTGGAGTGTGATAAATTGATACGTTGTTTGCAAATATCTTCTCCCATTCTGTCAGTTGCCTTTTAGTTTTGCTGATTGTTTCCTTTGTTGTGCAGAAGCTTTTTATTTTGATGAGTTCCCAATAGTTCATTTTTGCTTCTGTTTCCCTTACCTCTGGAGACATATTGAGTAAGATGTTGCGGCAGCCAAGATCAAAGAGGTTTTTGCCTGCTTTCTCCTCAAGGATTTTGGTGGCTTCCTGTCTTAACATTTAGGTCTTTCATCCATTTGAGTTTATTTTTGTATATGGTGTAAGAAAGTGTTCTAGGTTCATTCTTTGCGTGTTGCTGTCCAGTTTTCCCAGCATGACTTGCTGAAGAGACTGTCTTTATCCCATTGGATATTCTTTCTTGCTCTGTCAAAGTACTTGGCCATACGTTTGGGGGTCCATTTCTGGGTTCTCTATTTTGTTCCATTGACCTAAGTGTCTGTTTTTGTGCCACCTCAGACTACTCTTTTTTATTTTTTTTTTTAAATTTTTTTTTTTTTAACGTTTATTTATTTTTGAGACAGAGAGAGACAGAGCATGAATGGGGGAGGGGCAGAGAGAGAGCGAGACACAGAATCGGAAGCAGGCTCCAGGCTCTGAGCCATCAGCCCAGAGCCCGACGCGGGGCTCGAACTCACGGACCGCGAGATCGTGACCTGAGCTGAAGTCGGACGCTTAACCGACTGAGCCACCCAGGCGCCCCAGACTACTCTTTTTTAAACATCTTTACTAGAACTCCACAAGCTTGCTTTTCTTCCCTAAGAAGTGCCATGGTTGTATGTATGAATGGTATTCACCACAAATGAATTGCAATGATGGTCCATTTGTTTTTGGTACATTGATATTTTGATTTGAAAAACATGTTTTGGAAAATCTAGAAAGTTAAAACATTGTTTACTATATCCCTACTGTTTAAGGATAGTGTTTGGTACATAATAGGTACACAATAAATATTTATTGCATGAAAAGTGCTTCTTTTTTTTTCTGTGCCCTTTCTCATTTCACAATTTGTGTGAGCAAGGAGAAATGTCCTGTAAGGTAATAAATGATTAATTAATGGCTATTTGGTACCATAAGTTGATAAATAGAAATTTACCTACTTTTTAAAAATGACATTAACTGAAACTATTTTTTTAATTCAAATCTCCTATACATCAGACTAAATTTGTTCACCATTTCTCAACCTGAAATGATTTATCTTTAATTTCAAAAATCCAAAATTGTAATGAAAAGATCAACTATATTTTGAGGTGAAGGTCAAAATGTCCATTTTTATTTCAGTGCATTCCTTGTTTGCAATATTGTGGAAGAGTCTGTTGGACGACAATATAATCAGTCGACCCTTGAACAACATGGGTTTGAACTGCATGATTCCACTTATACATGGATTTTTTAAAATAAATACAATACTGTAAATGTATTTTCTCTTCCTTATGATTTCCTTAATAACATTTTCTTTTCTCTATTCTGTGAATGCAGTATATAATGTATATAACATACAAAACATGGTAATCGAATATTAATGTCTTTGGTAAGGCTTCTGGTCAACAATAGGCTATTACTAGTCAAGTCTGGGGGGAGTCAAAGTTATATGCAGATTTTTGACTGTGCAGGGGGTTAGTACCCCTAATCGTTGAATTGATCAAGAGTCCACTGCACATGATAATCAATGGAGTGATTTTTAAAAGTATCATAAATAATGGAGTTTAAAAGTAACATATATGAATCAGTGGCCAGATTTTAACAAGAGGATTATCTAAAAAAGTGCTTCACATTTTTAAAGCATATGTTTTGAAACCAATGGATTGGAGATTTTTTTTTTTTACGTGTAGCAAGATAAATACACATTGTATTCTTATATATTTTACCTAGGGCTTAATTACAGTATGATTACCTGCTATGAGAGGTAAATTATACACCTACTACTTTACTTGAAGTAAATTAGCTCTACTAGATTAAGAAAAATGATCATATTTGTGAACCTTGGGATAACTCTCACTGAGAAGTGTTCCAGCAGAACACCAGCTGTGATTCATATGAAAACATAGCCTTCCTCTTAAGCTTCATGGACTTTTCTTATCAAAAGCTATTTAAATTTATTGTATTCATTCTAAATTTTCTAGTTTCATTTATTACAATTTGACTTTAAAAGGAGAATAACTTCTCTGTATTGTTTTAAATCAACAAGTCCAATTTATGTTATAGACAGAGATACAGCTGATGACTGACCTCATGCTTACCTAATTTTAAATACCATTTTAGGCAATAAATTATATTTCATCAAAACATGTCATAATTGAAAATTATTTGGTAGCCTTAAGCATACTAAGAATAATAGGACATGAACCTGGTTAAATTTGTAATATAACTTAATCAGATGTGCTTTATAGAGACAATATTTATTTTGTCATACTTTTCTTTCTGTGTCGAATTGTTTATCCTTTTAGAATAACTAACTTATCAGCAATGTATGATACATTGAGCAAATCCATACAATCTAATTACCACTTTACTATTACTATTAGCCTTGTTCTTTTAAAATTTAGTTTATAAAAGTTCTACCCAAGTATGATGGTTGGTTTAATGTGCCAACTTGACTAGACTATAGTTCTTAGTCATTCAGTCACAAAATCATCTAGGTGTCCCTAGG
The DNA here is from genome assembly GCF_028018385.1 of Neofelis nebulosa. Lineage (NCBI taxonomy): Eukaryota > Metazoa > Chordata > Mammalia > Carnivora > Felidae > Neofelis > Neofelis nebulosa. The sequence continues at coordinate 90,195,969 of NC_080783.1, forward strand.
AGGGTATTTTGTAGATGTGATTAAAATACAATCGGTGACTAAGTAAGGGAGACTGTCCTAGAATATCCTAGTAGATCTGATGACATCACAAGAATCCTTATAAGAAAAAGACAGGGAGTCAGAAGTCAGAGAGAAAAGGTGATATGGTAATAGAAACAAAGATTAGAGCAATGCGGCCCCAAGCCAAGGTGTGCCATCTACCTCTAGAAGCTAGAGGATACAAAGAACAGATTATCCCTGACAGTCTCTAAAAGGTACCAGTTCTGTGGACACCTTGACTGCAAGACGAGTTTTGAACTTCTGACCTCCAGAATTGTGAAATGATGAACTTGTATTGTTTAAAACCACTACATTTTTAGTGATTTGTTCCAGCAGCAATAGGAAACAAATAATACAGAATTTGTTGCCTGAAAGTGTTATGTTGCTACAAAAAATAGCTGAAAATGTGGAATTGGTTTTGTAATTGGGTAATGAGTAGAAGCTGGAGGAATTTTGAGGACAATAATAGAAAAAGCCTACATTGTCTTAAATAGACTGCTAATAGATATATGGATGTTAAGGATGTTGGTAATGAGTACATAGAGGAAGTGATGAGTATGGTAAAAACAAAAGAAAACTGTGTTGTGTTAGAGAATACTTAAGTCATCCTACCCAAACTGTTGTTATAAATACTGAGATTAAGAGTGCTGTTATTGAGGGCTCAGAAAGAAATGAAGAACATGTTATTAGAAACAGTTATATAGAAAATAGTTCTGTAGAAAACAGATGTTGTAGGCAATGAACTTGGATATTTATCTGAAAATATTTCTATGCAAAATGTTAAAGGTGTTCCTGGTTTCTTCTTTATGCTTATATAATAAAATGCAAAGAAAAGAGATAAACTGAGGGAAGAATTGTAAAGCAAGATGGAAATAGGACTTGATGATTTGCAAAGTTCTCAGCCTATCCAGACTGTAAGGGTCCTTGCTCCATTTTCTTAGGATCAGAAGGCTTACAAGCATGAGGGACATGCAGAAAGAGACAATGAAACCATGAATATTAACAAATGTGTGTGAGAGAAAGAGGGTTTCGAAGACTATTAAAACTTTCTCCATATCAGCATTAAGGGTGTTTTGCTTTCTCATCATTGGTGTGTTCACTGGAGTAGCACTTTTTTGTTTGTTTGTTTGTTTGTTTTCATTTAAGAACGTTTCCTTAACCATCACAACTTGGCTCAATGTTAAGCTTAAGAGGCCTGACTTTCAGCCTATCTCAGTTCTTGACATACCTTTCTCAATAAACTTAATCATTTTAGCTTTTAATGTAAACTGAGCGATGTGTGACTTTTCCGTTCTCTTGAACGCTTAGAAGCCATTGTTGGATTATTAAGTTGGCCTAATTCAAATATTGTTGTGTCTCAGGGAATAGGGAGACCTGAGGAGAAGAAGAGAGATGGGTTAATGACCGGTTGGTAGAGTAGTCAGAAGACACACATTTAATAAGTTTGCCTGCCATCTTATATGGGTAAAGTTTGAAGTGCTCCAAAACAGTTATTATAGTTGTTATAGTATTACAGTTATTATAGTATTATATATTGAAATATTGTGAGAATTACCAAAATTTACATCTTAAAGTATTATGGACACAGACACAAAGTAAGTAACACTGTTGGAGAAATGGCACCGAGGGACTTGCCAGATGCAAGGCTGCCACAAACCTTCATTTTGTAGAAATCATAGTATCTGTGAAGCACAGTAAAGCTAAGTGCAATGAAATGAATAATGCCTGTATAAAAATGCCTTTATTCTATCCTCATACTTGATAGTTTTGTTTATAGAATTTTAATTTGCAAATCATTTTCTCTTATTATTCTAGAGTTTTATAACCTAAAGTTTTGCTTTTTAAATATTCGAGAAACTTATGAAATGTCTTCTACTCATCTCCCCAGAATTTTTATGAATCTTTGTCAAAAGTGTTCTGAAGTTTCATGATGATAAGCCATGGTGTGGGTTTATTCCTATCTATTGTTTGAGTTGTTTTTTTCTTTATTCCTATACATTGCATCAGTTGCTTTTTAATTTCTTTGACATTGTATATTATTTTTTTAGCTTGATTTTCCAGTTCTTCCATTGAGTTTTTCATTTCTGGTGTGATTTTTTTTTTTTAATTTTCACAAGTTCTTTTTTTGTTTTCTAAGTGTTCTTTTTTATATCACTTTATTCTTATTTCACGGATGCAGTAGTTTTCTTATCTCTCTGGGAATGCGAACAGTAATTTCTTTGAACTTAATGTCTTTATGCATAGGTTCTATTTATCCTAAGGTTTTTTTTTTTAATTTTCCTATTTGAATTAGCCACTTTATTTTATGTTAAAGGTTTTCTTCACATATCTAAGGCTCTTTCACTCATATTTAATGATAGAGCAATAAACAGTTGATTAGAATTTCTGTAGGTATGGCAGGCAGGCAGACAGGTTGCTTCTCAAATAATGGAGTCATCTGGTTGGAACTTTCTGTTTTGGGGAACTCCCCATATCAGATCTCTAGATCTTTTCTCTTATGATAGTAATAGTGTCCTGGTTAGATACTTATAGTCACTGCCTGGAAGATAGAATTCTAGCTGTCATTATTTTTAGAGGAAATTCGAGAAGGGTGTCTCAATATGCAAAGTTATCTCCTTATTTTAAGCATACTACTGTTGCCATTAACCGTGGTTTTGATTAGTCCATTCAGAGATGCTATGATTACCCTATGCTTGATATTTGAAAAAAAAAATATCTAAAATTCTATAGCAGGAGCTTCTGCAGAGTCTATCTATATAAAGTACGGAGAGAATCTGGGGATATTACTCCCTCTTAAATAGACCTTCCACTGATCCTGTTTTTTTTTTTTTTCAACGTTTTTAATTTATTTTTGGGACAGAGAGAGACAGAGCATGAACGGGGGAGGGGCAGAGAGAGAGGGAGACACAGAATCGGAAACAGGCTCCAGACTCCGAGCCGTCGGCCCAGAGCCCGACGCGGGGCTCGAACTCACGGACCGTGAGATCGTGACCTGGCTGAAGTCGGACGTTTAACCGACTGCGCCACCCAGGCGCCCCACCACTGATCCTGTTTTAACCATTAAGTTTATCTCCATTTTTACAAATATCTGTTGCTATTAATACCTCAAGTTTGGAGAGTTGTTTCCTGTATCTTACCACTTAGCGTTATACGGTCTAGCCACTTGACCACTTTTGTGTCTTCTCTCACTTGTATCATCTCCATTTTTCTTTTTTTGTGTGTTAGGGCTTATTACTTTCAAAAAATTTCTTGCTGTCATTTCACTGATGTTTTAGTGAAGCTTAAGGAGGGAATGGATATAAATACACATAATAAATTTTCTACTTTTAATTTGATTCCATTTTATTTTATTCTGTCCTCTAAACATCTACCATTTAGAGGTAGTATTATGAATTCGCATGGGGAAACTGAGAGGTTTACTTTAACTTTATAACTTTATAGTGGTTAAAGATCGTCCAATGTGTAAAAACAATAGCAATGATATAAATTAGTATGTATGTGACTATGACTATCTCTTTGAGTGATGTATTTTGTAAAGCATGAACAATTTCAAACCATCTAAACAGTTTTGAGGACAAAAATCCTTAATCTTTAGACCAGTTTTCCAAAACTTAATAATATTACAAATAATGGTATTTAAAAGGGATCTCATGCTACTTTGATCAAAAACCAAAACCAAAAGAAAACAAAACAAAACAGAAATGAATTATTATTCATGAAAAAGTATGTCAGTAAAATAAATGATTGTTCCTTTAGTTTTAGTATGCCTAGCACTTAGTAACTGCTTTATGATTAGTTGTTGAATGTTAAATGAAAAATGAAAATGAAATTCTGGCACATGATTAGTTTCTTTGCAACTCCCAATTAATTTTATTATATTCTCCTACTATCTTTTTCCTTCCTTTTTGTTTCCTATTCTACTGTTCTTTTTCTAAGCTCTTCTAGTTTCTTCTTACTTATTTCCATAACTATTACAAAATCCTCCTCAGTGGTTTCCCCCCACATGCCATAGTACACCCTAATGTAGCTATATGATTTATGGAGGAATAGACTTAATAGAATTGTTTGATTGTTAACATACTACCTTGTGTAAAAAAAATAACACTTTGTGGTTTATAGAATTATTGCTTTTATTGTATCATTTAAAATTTCTTAGTTTGCTCTAAGAGATAGTACTAATAAAAATTAAAAAAAAAAAAAAATGAGTTCTGGGATATCAGATTACCACCATCATAACCATGGCTTTAAATGACAAAGCAAACACTTGAGTGCAGACATTTGATACCCAATTCTGTTCTAAATATGAAACTATAATAACATTCTATTCAAGACTCTTTTTTTAAGAGTGTGACCAAACTCTCAAGCAAAGGAACCTCCTTACCTGGCATTCAAAACCCTTAATGGCAATCTATCATTCTATTCCTATATCTCAAGTCTTCCATCATGCAGTTGGTTTTACAGCAATATATTTCAGGTTCTCAGTTCTGGATTTTTACTTTTCTCTCATGAGAGAACATATATGGAAAATTTATCTTTATTATCTTTCACTGTATAAGCGTTGATCATTTCCCCAGGCCCATTGTGGCATTCTCTATTTCCTCTTGTCCTTGGAAACCACGTTAGCTTTGTTTCTAAACCATCTGGTGGCCAGATACATAATTTATATCAAATAAAGGGACATATTAAACTTTCTGAGGTAGGTTTACAAGCAACTTGGATAAATACAAGAAGTTATGTTTGGTTTAATTTGTAGAATATGCTTTGAACCAAGCTGTCTATGTGAACAATAACAGTTTGAGAATATCAAATGAAATAAATAAAATTTTTAAAATATTGGAATGGATTGTGACTTTCTAAGGATCATAATATCATTGAATTACAGTCAGCGTGAGTCATGTTAGAAAAAATATTCTGCACTTAGTCTCCATTAATACATTTATTTATTCTGATTTTGTTGCCTTAAAATTTAGATACAATTTCAAATATGTGATTTTAAGTAATATATAAAAGTTTCAAAATACTGTGTAGCAAATATATACATATATTTGAGATCACACATTCTAATATTTTAGCCAATAAGAAGTTTGTTTTTATTCTTCAGTTTACATGTTTATTGTTTACGTCATTAAAAAACTTGTGAGTTCATACTGTTTGTGAAACACCATACTTCATAATAAAGGAGACTGGGAAATGAGCACAGTACAGTTTCTACCTACCTTCAAGACCTTTTGTTTTATACAGTAGAAGAGAAGAAGACAGACTCATAAATAACTACAAAATAAGGAAGAATGTAATTAATGTCCCAAGGGAGCTACAAAGCATGTGCTCTGAGAGAATAAAGAAATCACTTACAGTTCTGAGAGTCAAGCAAAGGCATAAAGTTAGAACTGAATTGTATGTGCTAAAGAGAGAAAAAAGTTCAGTATAACTACAAAGATTTATGTGCTAGAGGGAAAAAGGAACACATGGATTCTGAAAGGTATTGAGACATAGGTCATGGAGTTTTCAAATGTTTCCAGTAGCCCAAACAGAGATACCATATTCCATGGAGCAGAGCAATTATATGAAGAAGCAACTGAATTTTAAAATAAGTCTAACAATACTATGCAAAGTATATGAAAGGAGAATAGACATAATTGAGTTTGGAATTCATAATTCTAGCTTGAAGCCTTAGAAAACCAAGGCTTACACTCATGTGTCAGTTGCTCTTTATGTAAACATTTCCACAGAGTAGATGAAACCTGAATTACCAATACTATTGCCTGCTCAGGGTACATGATGTCTGAAGCGTATATGTGAAGGATGGTATTAAGCCAACGTAATCATAGGTAAAAACCTAAAAATATGTATTTTTTTCAACAAAGTGGACTCCCTACACTGCATTTTTTTGTCCATGCTTTTATTCAGTTAAGATTTATTGCTTGTCTGCTTTTTCCCAGGCATGGTGATAGCAACCACAAAATAAGCCTTGTTCTTTCCTTCATCACTTAGGAAGCAGATGTGATGTGAGATCATAGCATGCCAAAACACCTTATTTTTTGGAAATTTGTCCCTATCTTATTTCCCATTTTAACATATTAGTAGCTTTGGAATCCGAATTTTTGCTAAAAACTGTAATAATAAATATGTTCTGTCTTATGCACTTGAATAAAGCACTTTTAAGAAATGTTTTACCTTAATGAAAGGGAAAAAAGTTGGAGGTTCAGTATATTAGAGGAAACGTGTGCTTAGCTTTATATGAGACTTTGTTGCTGGCCCAGGGTCATTCTCTGATGGGAAAACATGAAGTTTCTTTCTGGTGTGTGTGTATTTTCTTCTTTCATTTTTTTGCATCTTAAAACCCACTTCCTTGTTAGGATATTCATAAGATACTTTGTAGACTGACAGAAAAGTTCAGCATTTTAGGAAAACCACTCTATGTAGTCCTGGTTTTTAAGCCAAGGCTTTGAATAAAGTGTATTCTGAGTTGTTTTCTGGAAATAGTCCTTGGAAATGGTTTTGTGATGACATCAGGATGCTTGACTGATTTTATAATTTCTGAGCATAGGGTTATTATATAAATATCTTGTCATTTTTTTACTCAAGTAATAATGGAAATCATAAAAAAATATTAGTCCTATTCCATGTTTTATTTTTAAAAATGTATTTGATTATATTGAGAGAGAGAGAGAGAGAAAAGAAGAGAGAATGTGTACATGCAGAGGATGGGCAGAGAGAGAGAGAGAGAGAGAGGGAATCCCAAGCAGTCTCCACACTGTCAGCACAGAGCCCAATGAAGGGCTCCAACTCACAAACCGTGAGATCATGACCTGAGCTGAAGTCGGGCACTTAACCGACTGAGCCACCCAGTTACCCTTTCCAAATGCTATTTTCAAGACTTGAGATGTTTGTATGGGTTTCTCTTACTTTTTTGTTTATAACTGAACTAGATAAGACAAAGGAGTTTCAGTACTGGTCAAGAATTAACATATTAAGGCTTTCTTCATAGATATCTCAGCAAAAGCTGAGACACCCCCCCCTCCATACCACCACTGGCCACAGTATCCCAGCAGACAGTTATTTATATGGGTGTGTGTGTAATAAATGGATGCTACTAAAATATTTGTACTCCACTGAACAGTTCATTTGGAATGAAGTTGACAACTAGAGTATAAAGTAGGATTCTCTAAGACTTGAACAATGTACCTTTAACAAGAGAAATAGATTTCCAGCAGGCAGGATTGTGGAAAATCCATGCTTTTTGGTAGATTATTCAGATTTTTAAAAAACTATTCTTAGAGAACTCCTTCAGTAATTTCATATGAGTATCTGGTACTTTATCATCCTATTGTCTGCATGGTATAGAGTTTACTTGCTTAGGGAATTGGCCATCATGTATACACAACCTTCATGTAAGGTTGTTTTTTCAGGGTGGCCTTGAAATTGGATTTTTTTTCTGTATACTCATGAGACCCTGCAGTAGAGGAAATGTTTCAAATATGCTGATTAAAGAAAATGGGCACAAGTGGCCACTGAAGTAGGCCATAGGAAAGGGGAAAATAATTAAAGTTTACATGTATGAAAGTATTTAATTATTTATCAGAAGTTTCACTTTGTGGTATAGGATGTTGTCACAGTTATAAATATTGTGGTTACTTGCTTATTTCCTTAGAGTCTAGGTTGGTTAGAAATGCTGGACCAGGTATAAATTTGAATCTATTTTGCAATGTGAATTCTAAAACTATTTTTCTTTGAAATAGAGCTCCTTCTGAAATGATTAAATATGAATGAATCTTCAGTTACCACATTTCCATGTTATTTTAGGTGTCAAGGGAGAAGGAAATATTTGACAACTTAGTTCAACTTTCTGTGAATAAATATAATGCCCAAATGAAGCATTTGCATTTCAACATTGTCAGATTATGTCATAGCATGACCTTCTCTTAGAATAATATATGTAAACAAACTTCCCTGCTATTCTCATGTAGTACAATAGTAGTTGAAATGATTAATCAGGTCCCGATTTGAAAGCTCTTTAATCTCTGTAGCCAAGATGAAAAGTATTGATTGTTATCAAACAGTCGGGCCTGATTTGGTTGTTTAAACCTAAAAGTGATTATTTTTGAAGTTTGCATTTGCTGTATGGAAATTATCATGAAATGAAACAACAAGTTGTTTCATTTTACTATATCAGGGAGATTAATCTTTTTAAAGGCAGGTATTCCACATATCAGCATTTGAATTATTTCTAATTTTTTTTTCTGTTTGCTTAAAGCCACTACACAGTGATATTACATTGGATTATTAGGGAAATATATCACAAAGCACTTAACAATTTTGAGTGTAGGTTTTTGCAATATATTTCCAGCTTAAACATAGAGATAAGCAGCAATGCTATGTTACTGGACAAACTATGGATCCATTTGTCTATTTCTCTGTAGTGTCTACTTATATTATGATGATACCTGTATTTTTTTTTAATTTAAATAGTGTTCCAAAATGAGAGAAATGGATGATGGATGATGCAGTAAAATATGCAAAAGATGCTTTGTAATTTTCTCAAAAAAGGCATTCTTTTCATTTCCTTTCTTTGTCATTCATTCATTCATTCATTCATTCATTTATTGAGAGAGAGACTGTGCATGTATGCATCTGCAAACAGAGGAGGGGAAGAGGGAGAGAGAGAATCTTAAGCAGGCTCATGCCTAGCACAGAGCCTGATGTGGGGCTCTATCTCACAACCCTGAGATCATGACCTGAGCCCATATTAAGAGTTGGATGCTTAACCAACTGAGCATCCCAGGTGCCCTGCCTTTCTTTGTTTTTTTAAATTTCCTTCCTTCCTTCCTTCCTTCCTTCCTTCCTTCCTTCCTTCCTTCCTTCCTTCCTTCCTTTCTTCCTTTTTCTAATTTTTTAATATGGAGAGAATATTTGAAGCAGAAAACCAGTGCATGACTGTTTTCAATTTTGATTATTTTTTTCTCCTAGATAGTATTCAGTCTTAAGAAATGTGGGAATCTCTTAATTTTATCAATTTGCATAGTTGGCAAACCAAATCATACAATCTTTCAGACATTAAGAATATATCTTTTTAATGTTTTAATGTTTATTTTTGAGAGAGAGAGAGAGAGAGAGAGAGAGTACAAGCAGGGAAGGGGTAGAGAGAGAGGGAGACACAGAATCTGAAGCAGTCTCCAGGCTCTGAGCTGTCAGCACAGAGCCCGACACGGGCCTTCAACTCAGGAACCCTGAGATCATGACCTAAGCTGAAGTCAGACACTTAACCGACTGAGCCACCCAGGCGCCCAAGAATATTTTTTACAATAAGAAAAATTACCATGTTACCTGTAGCCCCTTTATTTAACTGTTTTATGTGTGATACTTTTGGTCATATGAGGTAGGTAGGTCTGAATCTTGTCATGAGTCACCAGGTAGTAGAGCTTTTCTAAATGCCACTGTGATGAATACTTAGTTATCATGATTACTAGCACATTTCCATCATAGTCTGTGTAAAGTTTTCTGGAATTTACCTTTAACTTTTGTTTTTTATTGCCTTAGTATGAGCTTTTGTTGAGTTTCAACTAATTTCAGAAGATCAAATACCAAAAACACGAAAAGTAACTCTTGGTTGATAACTTACAGTCTTATATAACTTATAGTCTTGTATTTTTTTGTGTGAAAAAAAAAATAATCATTCCAAAGAAAATGGCTTTCTTTCACTGCTGAAATTTTATTTTTATTAACATCAGTAGTGGATTAGATAAATTTTAGGAGTTTTGCCAATCCTTCTAATTAACTCTCTTTGTTCTCTATCATTTTTAAAAATTTATCTTCTTTTTTTTAAGTTTGTTTATTTTAAGAGAGAGAGAGAGTGTGTGTGTGCACGGACACACATGACTAAGAGAGAGGGAGAGAGAGAATTTCAAGCAGGGTCTGTGCTGTCAGAGCACAGTCTGACACAGGGCTCGATGCCACAAACAGTGAGATCATGACCTGAGCCAAAATCAAGAGTCGGACACCCAACCAACTGAGCCACCCAGGAGCCACTATCTTCATCTTATTCTGCCTAGAGTTGGAGTCATTTACTTGCTTGCTTGGCTTTTTCTTCACTTTTATTCCCTTATATTATTACTCACTTCCATGCCAAGGGAGTTCATCATACTACCAGATATGTATTGTTATGTATTTTTTTTTAATTTAGATAACTTACGTGTTTTATAAACACTTATGCTTGTATAGTTGTATAAATAAAAACTGTGAATGATTATTCTTTGTCTATTTTACAATCTCTAATTTTCTGTATCCAGAAATACTCATTTAAATATAGTAAAATGAACTGATATTTATTTCTTTTAATATCCAAGTGATATTATATATTGTGAATGCACCATATTTTATTAGCTCTTTCATTGATTGCAAATAATCTAGTTTTTTCTACTATAAATTATACTAAAATGAACATTTTTATCTATTTCTTTATTCTTCTCATAGTTCCATCCAAGTTTTTAACATAAGATGCAGAAATAAATGATAAAGGAGAGAATTGAGATAATTACTTACATAGGCTGTTTCAGTTAGGTGTATATTATAGAATTTATTTCTTAAAAAATTTTTAAAATTTATTTACTTTTGAGAGAGAGACACATTGGGAATGGAGGCGGAGGGTCAGAGAGAGAGAGTGAGATACAGAATAGGAAGCAGGCTCCAGGCTCTGAGCTGTCAGCACAGAGCTCAATGCAGGGCCCGAGCCCACAAATCGTGAGATCATGACCTGAGCTGAAATCAGATGATCAACCAGGTGCCCCCGTAGAATTTATTTCTTATGTATTTTTAATGTTATGTAACCTAGAATATGTACGTACGTACGTATGTATGTATGTATGTATGTATGTATATATGTATTTATTTATTTTTGCCTTTACCACTTGGGACAGTTTAAATCTAAGAAATACCTTTGGAATATATTACAAGAACTATGATAGGTATGTAAAATATATATGAAGTAAAATGATAAATTGAAACTGATTTCAAACATAAAACTTTAATAAATAGTGGGCAATTATGAGAGAGGAATTAGTTCAGAACTATCTAGATTGCTCATTCATTGAATGTAATTCAGCAGACAATTTTTAAGCTAACTTGGTCTCTGTATACCCATAGCCTTAAAACATTGGTAGTGTAACCCCATTCAGTATAGGCCTCCAGTGCTTGAGTTGCAGTTTCTGCACAACAAAAGTGGAGGAATCCATTCTACTCTTCATTTCGTATTTTCCAGTACCTTTGTTGTGCCATTGAATACCTAGTGATTATTTGATTAAATTGCTAAGGTAAGAAAATTCAGATAGAAACCCGAAAAGGTAACTAAATTGTTAATATTTATTCACCATTTTAAATTTCTCAATAATGATTCCTACATGTGACTTTAAAATTTTCTCTACAAGACTATGTCTATGAGTTGATTAGATTATCTTTGCCCTCTGATAATGGGAAGGGACAAAAAGCAGTGTGTTTCATAACAAGGAAATTAGGAGGTACCAAAAACAGATGATGAGAAAACATTAAGAGTGACTTTATTAACAGAAATCTAATATATGACAGGGAAATGATGAAATATAAGAATAATTTTCAGGTCTGAAGGACATGATTCTTCATATTGTAAAATATCAGAGTGTTCATTATAAGAAACAAAACAACAAACCCTGCATATGAAGGAAAAGCTTAAGATCTTCTATAAAGAGAAAAAAATACATATTTTAAGGAACAAGAATCACAATGAAATTTAACTTGTTAATATCATCATTTGAGTACTGTTTTCAAAATTCGGAGAAATAATAAATTTCAGTTAGAATTCTATTGTTGGCCAATTATCATTCAATGCGAAGATACTTTGAGACATGCATGCTCACCAAATATTTGATTCTGGTGTACTTTTCATAAAAACCTATAGAAGAATTTGCATCTAGTAAAGGAAGGGAATAAGATAAAGAAGAGAAATACTTGATCTTCAAGATATAAGAGAATCTCATATAACACATAGAAACAGAATGTTGTTCCAGCATGAAAATTGTGCATCAGGCTTAGACGGCTCCTGCTCCAGATCAAAGCAAGAGTTCAGGGGTTCTGGACAGGAACGCTTCAGATGAAAATTGGCTTTGATAGATTGTCTGTTGTGTAGGCATCTCAAATTAAATTTTATGTTTAACTGGTGTATCATTTATAATGAATTAGAAAATACATAGAAAATGAAGCAAGTATAAAAAGAGTTTTTAACTGCAGGAAAAACCAAAGTAAAAGGAAGGGTATATCATCATAGTGCATTACTTGCCCTAGGGCAACATAACTGATACGTAAAATATTGAAAGGACACACACAAGTAGAAGTGTAGGTATCTAACAGAGATTGTACAAAACTAATAAAAAAAAAAAGTGAGCTTTAAGCCCATTATTTATAAATATGAAGCCTAATCCCAGAAGATATCACTTTAAAAGTTGGGAAAATGTTCCCTTGCAGAGCAGGAGTTCGTGTTTGGGGAAAGAGATGTGACATTACTGAATGGTAGTTTTTAAGAGACTTGTAATAATACATACAAAAAAATGTTATGATCATTTATCACATTGATAAGTTAAGAATAGTTTAAATAATGATTGGAAAGAGAATATTTATTTACCTCAATTTTCCTAAAACCTGAAATAGTAATTAACAAAAGATATGAAATAATTAGAAAATATTTACATATCTAAAAGTTGGGTAAGAAACTGGAAATCAATTTGTTACCAAATAAAATCTATTTTTCTTGACTCTAATTACTTACCTGTCCCTCATCTAGTGACCATTTTCTCACTAGTTTCTTAAACCTAGGACCCAGACAATGCACACGCAC